>NW_006780016.1:1826038-1856630 GCF_000442215.2 Lipotes vexillifer
TCAAATTTGCTTTATTTATTCAGAGGGAACCAGTGAAGGCCATAAAGCACATCATTTAAATAGTCAGCCTCCAAATTTCATCCAAATGGATTTTTTGCCTCTGTTACATGATTTGCTCACACTCCAACATTCCCTTTTACAGACGTTCTTTTTTTTTTTTCAACATCTTTATTGGAGTATAATTGCTTTACAATGGTGTGTTCGTTTCTGCTTTAAGACTTTCTTAATACATATAATTTCAAGTAATTCAGGAGCCACCATAAATTTATCTGTTGATGGATAATGATATAAAGCTAATGTTCACCAATGCCTAAATAATTAGGCATTAGTAGCTCTATACTGGGAACAGGGCTTGGTAGTCAGGATGGAACTATTTTAAATCCAAAATCAAGATGTCTCAGCATGATTCCCTTCAAACTATGAAAATAGGTCTGCATACTATTTCATTAAACATAAAGACACTTCTTTAATGAATTAAGACTAATCTAGGGGCTTCCCTGGCAGTCCAGTGGTTATGACTCAGCACTTCCACTGCATGGGGTACAGATCAGGGAACTAAGATCCCACATGCCACGCCACGCAGCCAAAAAAGACTAATCTAATCTTTCTGATGGATGTCTTCAATAAAAAAAAAGCTAGAGCCCACACTCTTAATTTATTTCTAAGGCAGTCTAAAACAGGTTGGTGGATGACTATTCTCTAACTAAAGCCAGACATTTAGCCACACTCATCAAAGTTGGCAAAAAGATATACTGCACTGCAATCTAGGGAAGAACATAAAATGAGTGTGTCTTGAAATAAAAAGAGGCATTTTGGAGAGAATATTTGTTGGTTGCCTCCTCCACATACCTTCTAGCCTCCCCCGCCCTTTTTCTTTTTTTTCTTTTTCGCGATGTTGGTGCCCCTCCAATGTCTGCTGATTCTTTTCTTTTTTAAACATCTTTATTGGAGTATAATTGCTTCACAATGTTGTGGTGGTTTCTGCTTTATAACAAAGTGAATCAGCTATACCCATACATATATCCCCATATCTCCTCCCTCTTCCGTCTCCCTCCCACCCTCCCTATCCCACCCCTCTAGGTGGTCACAAAGCACCGAGCTGATCTCCCTGTGCTATGCGGCTGCTTCCCACTAGCTATCTATTTTACGTTTGGTAGTGTAGAACATTGTGGTACATGACTGTTTTTGAATTATGGTTTCCTCAGGGTATATGCCCAGTAGTGCGATTGCTGGGTCATATGGTAGTTCTATTTTTAGTTTTAGCCTTCCCCCTTTTTAATAAGATCTCCAACTTCTCAGTCATGAGGTTTGGCTGGAATTGAATTCTCCCATGAATCTAAGGACGGGCCCTGACTGGCTTACGTCAACCAGTGTGTCCTTCTCCCAGCCAGAGCGAATGGCTTTCTGGAGGAATTCTGAGAAAGAAGTGTCCTCTCTTTTCTGTGGAAGCTACCAGAGAATTCTTTCTCTTCTCTGCTATTCCTGTTGCCAGTCTTCTGTGGACATAAAATATGCCAATCTTTAAATGAAACTGAAGATGGGAAAGACAGTATGGAGAAACAAAAAGAAACTAGGCCCCTAGTGATATAATTGAGCTACTAGATCAATCTGTACCTGAAGCCTGCACCTCCACTGAGCTTTTCAGTTAAATAAGCTAATAAATTCCCTTTATTGTTCAACCTAATCCAAGTTGGACTTTCTGTCATTTGCAACCAAATAATCACAAGTAACAGATGCTTGCAACCTAGTTAATTGTTGATGGAGGCTGAAACCCGATTAGAAGACAGGCATCATTAAAAAGCCACAGATTTGAATAAAATTATCCAGATTCACAGCTTAGGCAGTGTAGGGCATTTTACTTGACAAGCAAATGTAGCCTGGTTTTTAGTAAAGCTGACTCCATTATAATGAAAAGATTTTAACACTAGCATGTAGAAAATTCTATTATTGCTGATAGAGTGGCAGCTGTTGTTAAAACATTTCAGTTCACTGTGAAAAAAGAGCTGAGGCTAATACCTCAGTCCATCCCTATGCATGGGCTGTGAAGAAAAGAAAGAACAAGTGTATAATTTCCTCCATCATCTCCATGGCAGTTTGCACTCTCCTTCATGAAATGTTTAATCCAAGAACACTATTTTGTTTTGTTTTGTTTTGTTTTGTTTTGTTTTGTTTTGTTTTGTTTTGTTTTGTTTTGTTTTGTTTTGTTTTGTTTTGTTTTGTTTTGTTTTGTTTTGTTTTGTTTTGTTTTGTTTTGTTTTGTTTTGTTTTGTTTTGTTTTGTTTTGTTTTGTTTTGTTTTGTTTTGTTTTGTTTTGTTTTGTTTTGTTTTGTTTTGTTTTGTTTTGTTTTGTTTTGTTTTGTTTTGTTTTGTTTTGTTTTGTTTTGTTTTGTTTTGTTTTGTTTTGTTTTTAAGAAGAAAGAATTCACAGAGATATTCTTTGAACCACCAAGATAAAACAAAGACTGTTTTTTTGTCTGCTTCATTTTTCCCTTTTCCTATTGAACACTACCAAAAAGTAGCACATTTAAAGGTTTCTTTGATATGTTGTATACCCGTTTGTCTGGCCAGTGTCCACCACCTGACCCATCTCTTCTATCCACATGGTTACAGCGCTGGGTTCCTGGCAGCCATGATTAGCCCTGCCCACTGGATTCAGTTCATTAGACCAAGAATGGATGCCTATTCCAAAAAGTCAAGTGCTCTTCTCTAGAAATTTGGCTTTGGAACTAAGAGAATGTCAGGTTAATTTGTTCCCTGTGACTAGACCAGGCAAATTATAAAGTCAGTAGGATTGAGCAGTCATTCTTAACCATGTGGTCTGGAAAGTTAAGAAATCAAGTCTGCAGTGATGCATTATAAGAAGAATTCAAAGAAATAACGGTTGCTGAGTGCTTAGTAAGTAGCAGAACTACGATAAGTCCTTTATGTGCATCACTGCTTAATGCTAAGAACCACCTTGGAGGAAGCTACTATTACTACGCCCATTTACAGATGAACACACTGAGTTGTTAAGTAAATTGTTCAAGATCAGAGGGCTTGTGTCAGAACAAAGATTCAAACTCAGTCTGTCTTCAGAGCATTTGCTCTAAACCACCAAGTCCTGTCTCTCGTGCCACTTTGGGCCTAAGTTTCAGATGCGTCTCTCTCTTTGAATCCTATAAAAATCATTCAGTATTTCTCTCATAAACGTTTCCATTTTCCTTAATTTAACTTGGTTTCTGTTTCATGCAACCAAAAATATCTGAAGGAGCACATCAACGACAATCAGGCATCAAACATTTACAGTTCCCAAGAACTCAATAAACAGTGAGTAAACAGATAAATGAACGAATTAAAGTCTTATTACCACAGACCCCCCTCTGCAGTGAGCTACTGGGCATCGTAATTCATAACAACTTCAGACTCCGATCCTCTGAGCAATGCCTCTTATTTGTGCCCTGTACACAGCAGATGCTGCATCCCTGGGCATTTTGGTAGTAGGTGGATAATTTCCTGGAAATGAATCAAGTTCTTCATGTTCTTAAGAGGTAGCACAGGCAATACCCTCCTCTGCAGTCTTGGCATTTTGAAGGACAGATGCAGGACTCAGTCAGTAGTTAGAATCCAGGTGGAAAATGCAGTTAGGTTAAATTTTTGAAAAATAAAACCATATTACTTACGGCAAGATTAACTCAAGGCTGAGAATGGAGCTTTGGAGTCGAGCAAACCTGATTCTGAACTCCCGCCATCTCCACCCCTAGCAGCTTTGAGACATTAGACAACTTTGCTAATGTTAGTCTCTAAGTTTTATGAATTTTTAAAATATTACTTTGGGAATTTAAAAAGTACCCTCAAAAAAGAACAAAGAAAGAAATAACAGTGAACCATATTAATTGCCATTACATCTTGGCTTATTTGCCTCTGTTTTCCATGTTTGCTTGTTAGGCTAGTTGGTTGATTTAAGAAAAATCACACAATGATGTTCATAAAAGTGATATGTGTTCTATATAAAGAATCCAAACAATGGAGAAAAATAAGAGGAAAGTTTATTTTAATCACATCACATTTCACCATGCAGAAATTACGATTATTTACATCAGGTGAACATTATTATGGAAATTTTTTTATGTATGTACAGAGAGAAGGTTGGCTATATAGATAAATAGTTTGGGAAATAAATTAGGTAATGGGTAGAAGTACTTTACTAAAGTCAGATACTTTCAATGGCTTTTAAATAAAATGTTTAATTTTATTTGACTTTAATAGGAAAAATAAACTAAAGGGACATTAGAGTCATTATTCCTATAACTTGTAACTTCTGATTTTCTTAGCTTAGGAGCCCCAAATTCCAGCTGATGCTTATGCAAATATCTCCACAATCCCTCACACTTCTTTTTTTAAAAATAAATAAGTTTATTTATTTATTTATTTTTGGCTGCGTTGGGTCTTCGTTGCGGCGCACAGGCTTTCTCTAGTTGCGGCGGGTGGGGGCTACTCTTCGTTGTGGTGCGCGGGCTTCTCATTGCATACACTCCCTCACGTTTATGTGTCCTAAGTTTCAGAAGAAGGAAGACCTTCAGATTGTCCCGTTTTTTTTAAAATTGTGGCAAAATACACGTACCATTAAACTCACCATTTTAACCATTTTAAAGTGTACAATTAAGTGGCATTTCATACATTCACAATGTTGTACAACCACCACCTCTATCTAGTTACAAAATATTTTGATAACCTCAAAAAAAATCCTGCAACCATTAAGCATCCGCTCTCCCATCCTCCTCCAGGAAGAGGGAAAGATTCTTCCCAAAAAAATCTCCTCAAAATCGTCATGGACACAGGAAAGTACAGAAGGCCCGTTTTACAGTCTTACTTGTTAATAGGTAATAATTCAATCTGACAAATATTAGCTCTTATTTACTAAGTGGTCATTGTGAGCCAGGCACTGACTCTGCATTTCACGTGGCTCCCCTTGAATCCTCTCCACAACCCTATGATTCAACAGGCACTATTATCATCACTTTCAGGTGAGAAAACTGAGGCTCAGGATGGGCCTGCAGCTTCTCAGCAAGTGGCAGAGGTAGCATTTAAATACATCATGAGTCTGACTGCCCAGTCCATGCTCTTAACTTGTACACTATCGTCTCCCTCCAGCCCATGGCTGAACTTCCAAGTTCAAGGCAAGTTTTGAAGCCTATGATTATTCACTTCATCAAGCACAACAGAAAAGTGAGTTAAGGAGAAGAGGCCTCATAGAAACTAGTTTGAGTATATTGACAAGGAAGAAGTGAAATGAAATCACAGTAACACTAATATACCCAACCCATGAGCTTCACCAGAAGTTAGGCAGTGCAGGTCAAATTGCATTATCTCCAAATATATAACAAATGACATAACAGCTTTTGGTATCATCTCTCACCAACATCTTTCAACATTAATAAAACCTGATGTGACTGTGTGGTCTTTTAATTATTTAAGCAACATTCATGGACCACTACTCTGTGTCAGGCACTGTGCTGGGCAGGTGATACTTTTGAATCTGTTGAAAGAGGATTTATCCCACCTATTTAACTATTAGACATGCTGTATGTTTCAGGAAGACCACTGAATGTGCTGTAGCCACAACTTTCTTCTTTTTGACGGGCCTAGTAATTAGATACTAGGAATGAAATTAAAGAGGAGCTTGAGTTTGTATTTAAAACTCTTATCAGTATCTCCGTCAATATTATTATAATTTGATTAATCCTTATCTCTTTTCTAATGTGAAAATTAAATGTCAGCTAAGCCTAAGAATTTCATATTAAAAAAAAAATCAAGTCAAGATGGAACAATTCAAACACGCTGTCAGAAAGAGACCATACATACTGCGAGGTCTTACACCCTTGCTGGGGAAGGCAGAATAATGGCCCCAAAGATGCCCACATCCCAGTCTCTGGAACCTGTAAATATGCTCTTTTACATGGCGGAAGGGACTTTGCAGATGTGATTAAGTATCTTGAAATGGAGAGATTGTCCTGGATTATTCAGGTGGATTCACAAAGTAATCAGAAGTGTCCTTATTAAGAAGGAGTCAGGCAGGTCAAAGAGAAAAGTACATATGATGAAAGAAACAGAGGTTGAAGTGATGCAGGGTCATGAGTCAAGAATGCACACAGCCTCTAGAAGCTGGAAAAGGCAAGGAAATGGATTCTCCCTTAGAGTCTCCAGAAGGGATGCAGCCTTGTCAACGCCTTGATTTTAGCCCACTGAGACTGATTGTGGATCTCCAGAACGGTAAGATAATGTTTGTATTGTTTTAAGCCACTAAATTTGTAGTTATTTGTTACAGCAACAATAAGAAACTTGCAGACATACCTTTCTGAATCATATGATGGTTAGATGTTAAATTACCTCTGAATGTAAGCTATGACATCATTTAAAAAGAGGAAAAATAGGTGTTTTTTCATACTAGTCTTTTTAAAATCTTGAGAAAATGAAACATGGTCCTCTCTGTGAAGGCAAGGGGAAGAGGAAGGCAGAATGGTACAAGGTGAAATCTTACCTTTCAGAGAGATTAGGGCATCATCTATAAAAATGGGGATAGTGTGAAGTTAAAAGACTGTCATGAGTGTAAACCATATAAAATCTACACGAACACCTACCGTGTGGTCCAGTTTCAACACAGAATCATATTCAAAGAAACAACAACCATATAAAAATCACAATTCAGAGCAACTCAAATCCTGATCCAAACTTTCAAGAAAATTGTAAAGGGGAAAATTCACTCAATAAATAACTTCTCAAAAAATCCTTTGGAGGATTCTCTCATCCTCAGTCTGTAGCAGTGACTCAAAAAATTCTCCTTTTTCTAACCCCCCAAATTGTCCTCAACGCCCACTCCACCACCTCTCTAGTCTAGCTCCTTTCTCGCCTCCAAGTCTCAACCCTTAAACATGTATATCTGTGACTCCCAAGTGGGGGCCAGGGATGCTGCTAAACATCCTACAGTGCATAGGTCAGCCTCCAAAACAAAGAAGTATTTGGCACAAAATATCAATGTGCCAAGGATGCAGATGAGTCTCTCCATCTCTTGATTTTCTTTTCATTTGGGAACACCTGGATCCTGCACTACAGAGGTAGCTCCTTAACCAATGCAGCAGCCTTCCTCTTTAGAAATGGGGGAGGAAAACACCCGCAATCTCTTATAATTCAATATATTTTCTTTTATCCCTGTCCCGTAAGAATGAATGCAATAACATATATAAAATTCCCAGCATGGTTGCTCAAACCATGGATGCTAATGGGTGCTCAAAAAGTATTAGTTCCCAACCCTTTTTCCAGAAGGGAATGAAGAATCCAATTTATTCTTAATATGATGTCCCCAAGATAACAGCATCTCCCTACTGTGCGCTCCTACCCCAAAGCCACCTCAAATTTTTGAATATTTGAATTATAGAAACTGTTCATCTGCTAAAAGGGAGTAATACATTCCCCAGGAGAACTACATTTTACAAATAAGAACATCAGAAAACAGCAGAGAAGAGGATTATTGAAATTCGGTGTTCGACTGCTGAATACTGAGGCTTCAATTAATATGTTTGAATATTTAAAATAAACAAAAATTTTATCAAGTCACATTCAAAACGCATCAGAAGGGAAATGACTTCTACCTGTTTTCAAAAATATCTCATTTTTATTGTGATGACCATGAAGCTCTTTGCACTTTTCTGAATACATAGAATTTCACTTTCTCTGTATGATATGTAATATGTACATATCATAAACTTGACCAGTTTAACCATTTTCCAGTGTACAGTTCAGTGGCATTAAGAACAGCCACATCATTGTGTAACCATCACCATCATTCATCTATCCCCAGAACTCTTTTCATCTTGTAAAACTGAAACTCTGTACCTATTAAACAATGAATCCCATTTCCCCTCCCCAAGCCCCTGACAACCACCATCCCATTTTCTGTTTCTATGAATTTGATTACTTTAGGTACCTCCTAGAAATTGAATCATACAGTATTTGTCCTTTTATGACTGGTTTAATTTCACTTAATGTCCTCAAGGTTCATCTATGTTGTAGCATGTGACAGGATTTCCTTCCCTTTTCAGACTGAATAATATTCTATTGTATGTATATACTACATTTTATTTATCCATTCATTCATCAGTGGGCACTTGGGTTGCTTCCACTTTTTGGCTGTCGTGGATAATACTGCTAGGAACATTGGTATAGCATTTATGTTTTTTAAACACTCAAGTCATGGTGATTGTGTTTATATTTGTACATGGTTAACATGAAATTCAAGTTTTACTTTTACTGGCCTGTCAAATAGTGTAACAAGCTTTCTGAAACAAAATTAAATAAAACAACAAAAGATGACATAATTACAGTAAAGTCAAGAATATGCATATAGTATCTTAAGGGTTAAAAACATGGTGCTTTTTAGTCAGTCTGGCCACATGCAACTCTGGGTGAGTAACTTCATCTTCCAAAAATAGTTCTTATTCTTTATTGAGTAGTTACTAAACACCAGATATTAAGGTAGGCACTTTACATGTATTAACTCTTGAATGATCATAACAGTGCTATGAGAGATACACCATTATTATCCCCATTGTACTTATCTCAGCAGTTGAGATCATGTGCTGGAGCCACACTGCCTAGGCCAAATCTTGCCTCCTCTACCTACCAGCTGTGAAACCCTGGTCAGGTTAATTAACTGTGCACTAATTTCCTCAAATGTAACATAGAATTGATATTATCTACTTTAGAATGCTGTTATAAGGATTGAGATGATGTATGTGAACTCTTACCTCAGGATCTTGCATGTAGTTAGTACTCAGTGAATATTACATGCTAATATTTGCAACTAATTTTCACTTAGCACAATCCAAATACATTTCTTCCCCGTCCTTAGTGGTCATAACTGAAAAGTGAGTACAGTATTTGCAACCTAATGCTAATATTAGATTAAGCCAAACATAATTAAGAACGTTGTGATTCTCACGGTTGATATTTGTATCAAGCACCAATCTTCAAAGCTGTATCAGCTCCATTTTTTGGAAAGCCCTTTACCTTTGGGTCCAGCCTAACAAGACCCCACTTACATCAAAGCAGGATCATGCCCTAATTCCCTCAACCTGATTCAACAGAAAGGAAATGTATGACTAGTGTATGTGTGCAAGGTAAAACCTTTTCATATGGATTGGATTCTGCTTAGTTAGTAAGCTATTCTTTGAAAAAGAATTTCTACTCCCTCCAGTAAGAAATCCCTAGATGGCCTCTCTACAGAGGTGACTCTTGGTCAAGCATATCAATTGCTTCCTGTCTATCCACCATCATGAATGAAAGAGCTGACATATTGAGGTTTTTCTGACCAGAAGAGCATGCACAAAACCCATGAAAGATGAATTTGACAACCTCTGACTTCCTCATTTCTAGGCCTTTGCATGTGCCACTTCATCCACCAGGCATACCCTCCCTTCCCTGTGGAACTTTTTTTTTTTTTGGCTGTGTTTGGTCTTCGTTGCTGCGCGCAGGCTTTCTCTAGTTGTGTCAAGCAGGGGCTACTCTTCGTTGTGGTGCGCTGGCTTCTCATTGCTATGGCGTCTCTTGTTGCGGAGCACTGGCTCTAGGCACGCGGGCTTCAGTAGTTGCAGCATGCGGGCCCCAGAGTGCGCGGGCTTCCGTAGTTGCGGCACGTGGGCTTAGTAGTCGTGGCATGTGAGCTCTAGGATGCACGGGCTTCAGTAGTTGTGGCGCACGGTCTTAGTCGCTCTGTGGCATGTGGGATCTTCCTGGACCAGGGATCAAACCCACGTCCCCTGCATTAGCAGGCGGATTCTTAACCACTGCGCCACCAGGGAAGTCCCCCTGTGGAACTATTATCCATCAAGACCCAGTTCAAATACCACGTTTCTCCATGAAACCTTCTAAAGTCTAGCAATTTGTAAGGTTCTTTCCTTATTCAGCTCCAACAACATTAATTCATGCATCTCTATTGATATTTATCATATACTTCCTTGCTTGATTTGCATATATATATGTCTAGGAACCTTGCCTTTTTCACCTCTGGAATCCTCACAGTGCTTAACTTGGCATGTTACAGATGCTCAACAAACATTGACGGGTTGGATACTCTCCGCAGACTATCTGCAGGTAGGTGCTGTCTGTGAAACTTGAATCTGATAATTTCATGCATTTGCCTCATTTGTGTCCCCCACAATCGCCCTCAGAGTACAGTGTTGGATTGATTTGTCTGAACAGATTATTTATTTTGCATTACTTTCACAATGTTTAAATCATCTTGGTCAGAAAATATGAGAATGAGAAACCCAGAAAATCAAATAGGAGCATCTTTGTTTATTATAGATGGAATAATCTTCTCATACTTGATTTGGTGCTGTTGTTAATGACCTAATGGATGGAAAAACAGGCATTGACTGGATGACTTCAGTAGTATACTGTGAAGTTTCCTGAAGATAAACAATCAAAAGACAGATGATTTCAAAAGTCATTATGAATAATCTCCATGGACACTGAATTGGACAAAATCTCATTGCAAATAAACAACTTTGGGTAGGAAGACTGGCTGGAAGTACTCAAACATGGACCAGTACCAATTTGCAACTTCTGTGAAGAGAAAGTGGATGGCCTTTTGGATTTATCAAAGCTATTTATAAAAGTTCACAGGCCTGTGGCTTAAGAATAAAGTATTAGAGAATCAGCAAGACATAAAATCCACTGGCTGATGTTGCCCAGAACTAAGGAGCTCACCTTAAGTGTTGAAAGGAGTCCCTCTATTTTACCTTGAAGAACTGAGTGATACATAGTGTTAAAGGAAGAGAAGTCACATGCAATCAAAGATCGAAATCATCAGATTCAATATAAACAAAGATGTCAATTGGCAAGCAATATTTGTCATGAATAATTAAATCTAGAATTGGCTGGAGCTAGACTCCAAGTAATTCCTTGATGTAAAACCAAACTCACTGAATAACCTCCAGGGAACTTCCCCATGTGTTAAATGGAAACCAGAGTCCCAGGGTTCTGGACCTGGCTCTTGGAAAGAAAAAAAGCTGGCTACATTTCTGATGTTATCACCGGAGAGCCCTGCCCACATGCTCAGTGGTTTCGATGCCCAGTATTTCTTTTTTTCTCAAATTAAAATCAAATAAGTATGAAATGATCATTATATTTTAACCAGCTCAGCATATTTTATTAAAAACATTTGTACTTTTGTTAAGACAAGAGATGATTAGGACAGAGATGATTAAGACATGGCTCCTGTCCTCAAGGAGCACACATTTATATTAACAATAATTAGAGTAAAATGTGATGAACATGATAATAGAAATAGCATAGAAGATCTCTTATCCAGTGAAGAGTGAGACCTCCAACCTTGTTCTTTTTTATTTCTTTGGCAGTTCTAGGGCCTTTGCGTCTACATGTAATTGTAAAAACTGTTTTGTCAATTTCTATTAAAAAGATGACAAATTTAGAATGGGAGCGTGTTGAATTTATAGATCGACTTGGTGTGAATTGACCTCTTAACAATATTTAATGTTACAGCCCATGAACATGGTATATATATATCCATTTATTTGGGTCATCTCTAAAATATCAGCAGTATTTTCATTGTAAATGTCTTGGACAGCATTAGCAGACTTTTAAGAATTTTGTGTTTGGGGGCACTGCTATACATGGAATTTAAACTTTATTTTTTATTTGCAACTAGCATATAAATGCATTTCATGTATGTTATAAATATATTTTATATGTTATAAATATAAATTATGGTTTTTCTCCTGTTGTTTGTTGATACGGTAGATTATATTGGTGGATTTTCAAATGTTGAAACAGCCTTTCAAACCTGGAATAAATCCACTAGTAATTGTGTGTGAATTTTTTATACATTACTGGATTTGGTTTGTTAATATTTTGTTAAGGATTTTTACATCCAGGTTCATAAAAGATATTGGTTTGTACTTTTCTTTTTTTGTACTATCTTTATCTGATTTTGGTATCAGAGTAATACTGGCCTCATAAAATGAGTTGAGAAGTGTTTCCTCTTCTATTTTCTGGTATAAAATTGGGATGAATTCTTTTTCAAATGTTACAGAGAATTCACCAGTGAAACCATCTGGGCCTGAAGATTTCTTTTTCAGGAGCTTTTAAATTTTGAACTCAATTTCTTTAATATTTATAGGGCTATTCAGATTGTCTGTTCTATGTTGGTTGAGTTTTGGTAGTTTTTGTTTTTTGAGGAATTTGTCTATTTCTTCTAAGTCGTTGAATTATGAGGATAAATTTGTTCATACTAACCTCTTATTATCTTTTCCATGGCTGCAGATCTGTAGTGATATCCCCTTTTTCATTCCTGAAATCAGGGATTTCTTTCTTATATGTCATTATTTTTGTCAGTCTTACCAAAGGTTTATCCATTTTATTGATTTTTTAAACATCTTTATTGGAGTATAATTGCTTTACAGTGGTGTGTTAGTTTCTGCTTTATAACAAAGTGAATCAGCTGTACATATACATGTATCCCCAATCTCCTCCTATTGATTTTTAAAAGAATCAGCTTTTTCTTTTTTCATTGATTTTTCTTTATTGTTTTTCTGTTTTCAATTTCATTGATCTCTGCTTCTTTCTTTGTTATTTCCTTCTGCTTGCTTTGAAGTTTATTCTCTTTTTAAATTCCTTGAAGTAAGACTATAGTTTATTGATTTTCAACATTTTCTCATTTCAAATTTAAGCATTAGTGCTATAAATTTTCCCCTTAGCACTGCTTTAGTTGCGTTCCATGAATTTTGTTCTGTTGCTTTCATTTTCATTGAGTTCAAGGATTTTTTTTTCCTTTTCAGACTTCCTTTTTGAGTTATGATTATTTAGAAGTGTGTTGTTCAATTCTCACATGTTTGGAGATTTTCCTATTGTCTTTCTGTTATTGATTTTTGTTTGATCCAAATATGTTGACAGAAAACACTCTGTATGATTTCAATTCTTTTAGATTTGTTGAGGTTTGTTTTAAGGCCCAGGATATGGTCTTAGTGAATGTTCCATGAACTCTTCTGCTGTTTTGGGGTGAAGTGTTCCATGTACATCAACAAGATCTTGTTGGTTGATCGTGTTGCTGAAATAGAATGTGTTACACCTGCTGAGAGGGGATAAAATCATGAATATGTCTATTTCTCCTTTCACCTCCATCAGTTTTTATTCCATTTATTTTGAGGCTTGTTTGGTGCATACACATTTAGGCTCATTATGTCCTCCTGGCAGATTCATTCTGTTACTTCCATGTAATGTCCCTCTCTGTAGTAACTTTTTTCTAATAACTACATTTTCAGATATTAATAGAAATATTCCCACTCTTATTGATTGTTTGGATGGTAAAACTTTCTCCATCCTTTTACTTTTAGCCTAGCTATGTCATTTATTTGAAGTAATTTTTTTTATAGTTGGGTCATATTTTCTTATACACGCTATCAATCTATCTTTTTACTGGTGTATTAAGACCATTTACATTTAAGATAATTGTTATGTTATCACATAAATCTGCACTTTTAATTTGTTTTCTATTTGTTTCCTGTAGATCTCATTTTTTTCTTGTTTTGATTTCCTGTGCATTACTTGAAGAATTTTTAGGATTCTACCCTCACTTATTTATAGTGTATCTGAATTCATAATTTGTATAGTTTTCATAATGGTTACTCTGGGTATTTTAATTTACTTGTGTGATTTATATACTGGTATCAACATTTGGCCTCTTTGAGTGTAGAAATCTCAGTTCCATTTAGATCCCTCTACTTTCCCCACTTTTGAATATTATTGCTTTGGATATTAAATGGTGTTAGAATTTTTGTTTTAATTATCAAATATTATTTATTAAATTCATCAGGAAAAGGATAGTCTATCATATTTATCCATATCTCTGTTCTGTCCATTCTTCCATCTTCCTCCCTGATACTCCAAGATCCCTTCTTTTATAATTTCCTTGCTATTGGAAGAAATTCCTTTAGCCAATCTTTGTTGTTTTTCCTTTTTTTTTTTTTTTTTTCGGTCCGCGGGCCTCTCGCTGCTGTGGCCTCCCCCGTTGTGGAGCGCAGGCTCAGCGGCCATGGCCCACGGGCCCAGCCGCTCCGCGCCACGCGGGATCCTCCCGGACCGGGGCACGAACCCACGTCCCCCGCATCAGCAGGCAGACTCCCAACCACTGCGCCACCAGGGAAGCCCCCTTTAGCCAATCTTTAAGGACAGATATGCAAGTCACAAATTTTTTTAGTTTTCCTTTGTCAGAGAATATTTTTAATTCCCTTTTATTTATGAACAACAGCTTCACCAGATCTAGAATTCATGATTGACAGTTGTTTTCTTTCAGCACCTCAGAAATAATGTGATCCTTCCTTCTGGTCTCCATGGTTTCAGATGAGACATCTACTGTCATTTGAATTGGTGTTCCCCTGTACAGAAGGCATTGTTTCTCTCTGGCTACTTTCAAGATTCTTTTCTATATCTTTAGTTTGCAAGGTTTAACTATATGTCATGGCATAGATTTCTTTGGGTTTATTATATTCAGCATTTGCTCAGCTTCTTGCATCTGTAGGTTTGTGTCTTTTACCAAATTTGGGAAGTTTTTCAAGCATTACCTTTTCGAATACTCTTTCAGCCCCCAATTCTCTTTCTCCTCTCCTTCTGGGACTCTGATAATACAAATGCTGGATCTTTCATTATTTCCTACAGATCCCTGAAGTGATTTTTATTTATGTTGTTCTATTTTCTCTCTGTTGTTCAGATTGATTGAATTCTGTTGTTCTGTCCTCAAGTTCACTGATTCTGTTTTCTCTCATCTCCACTCTACTATTGAGCACATCCAGCAAGTTTTAAAATTTTCTGTTATTGTATTTTTCAGTTCTATGGTTTCCATTTTTATATATATATAATTTCTATTTCTCTATTGAGATTTTCCATTTTTTTCATTTTCATTCATTTCATTGTAATTGATTGTCAAAACCTTTTTTTTTTTATGATGGATGCTTTAAAACCTGACTTATCTCAGTGTTGGTCAGTTGATTGACATTTCTCATTCAAATTTATGTTCTTGGTCCTCTGTATTTTAGGTAACTTTTCATTTGTATTTTGTACATTTTGCCTATTTTATTAGGAGACTATGGGCTCTGTGAAAATCTTTTATTTTAGCAGTCAGTCACCTTGTTTAGGTTTAGCATGTGGGTCTTGACTTACTTTGTGGGCTGTGGTTTCAATGACGGCTTAATTTTCAGAGGCTTTGTAATGTTATTTTGGTCCACGTGGTTTATCTGGTACCTCTGGTGCAATCTGAGGGGGCAGAAGAGATTTCCCCTGGCCAGGCCACCAGATGTCTCTTGGTGAGGGAGGGATGTGGTAGAATCTTCCTGCTGGTGGCCCCCAGCCTCCTTGTTGCCTTTGGATGAAGGAGGAGAGTTTTGAGCCACGGGGAAGAAGAAGCTTCCTGAACCAGGCCACCTGATGTTACTGAGGCTCTCCAGCAAGCCTCCACCTATCTGCCTTAGTTTCTCTTGGCAGAAATGGACAGTCTCAGGCCTGGCAAGGTAAAAAAGATCTCAGTTGAGTTTTGAATGTTAAGTTAATCTTGCATTCCTGGAATGAGCCCTACTTGGTCATGTTTTCTCATCCTTTTTATATTGTTGCATTCAATTTGCTAATTTTTTGCTAAGAAGTTTTGCATCAATGCTCCTGAGGGATATTGATCTGGAACTTTTTTTTTTTTTTTTGTAATGTCTTTCTCAGGTCTGGGTATTAAGGTTATGCTAGTCTAATAAAATGAGTGAGGAAGTATTCTCTCCTCGCTTTCCTGATAGCGATGATGTAATGGTGGTCTTATATCTTCCTTGAGTGTTTGATACCATTGACCAGTGGAACCATCTGGGCTTTAGAAGGTGTTTCATTTTGGGGAAGATCTTTGATAAAGTATTTAATTTCTCTGAGAGATGTAGGACTATTGAGATTTTCTGTTTCACCTTATATCAGTTTAGGTAAATTATATTTTTTAAGAAATTTGTCAGTTTAATCTAGCTTGTTGAATTTGTTGGCATGAAGTTGTTTATAATATTATATTATCCTTTTAATGCCCATAGGACCTGTAAGAAAAAGATCTATTTAATTCCTGATGTTGGTGATTTGTGTTTTGTTTTTCCCTTGATGGTTCTAGCTAGGGGGTTGTCAGTTTTGTTGATCATTTCAAAGAATCAACATCTTGATTCATTAATTCTCCTTATTCTTTATCTGTTTCTATTGATCTGATCTTTATTATTTTTTCCTTCTTCTTGTAAATATATAACTTTGGTCACTGATATAAGCATTTAAAGCTTTATCTTTTCTTCTAAATGCTGTTTTGGCTTCATCCTGCAAATACCTGTTGTATGTTCTTTACCATATAGTTTAAAATATTTTCTAATTTCCTCTGTTATTTCTTCGACTCATGAATTATTTAGAAGTATGTTGTTTAATTTCTGAATATTCAAGATTTTCCTAGATATTGTATTGTATTAATTTTTAATTTAATTCCTCCACAGTCAGAAAACATACTTTGTATGATTTAATTTCCTATAAATTTATTGAGATGTTTTATGACCTAGCTTATGGTCTATTTTTAAGAATATATTGTGAGACCTTGAAAAGAATGTGCATTCTGCAGTTCCTGGTATAATATCCTATAAATACTAATCAAATCAAGGTGGTTGTTAGTGTTGTTCAAATATTCCACGTCTTTACTAATTTTTTTGCTCTAGTTCTTCTTTCAGTTCTTGTGATGGAGTATTAAAATTTAGAACTATAATTGTGGAATTGTCTTTCTCCCTTTAATTCTGTCCATTTTCCCTCATGTATTCTGAAACTTAGCAGTAAGAAACAGCAGGATGTAGCCAGGAAACCTACATTCAAATTTGGGTAAGGCTGGGCACGGAGTAAGGTTGGAGCTATTAATTTTCATCTTTATTAAATAATGATTGCCTAGGTAGCAATAACAACATTATCATGCTGTTCCCAGCTCAGGCTGTAAGACTTTATTACAATAAAAATAGTGTTATCAGGAGAATCTGCAGGCAGTTCCAGAACCAAATAGTATTAGATGGAGTTTAAATGAGATTCTTTATAGAAAATTATCTTAAAATGTATAAACACAAGTAGGAGTGATCATAATCATCACCATTATAAAATCATAGAGTCCTCTTCTAAAAAATGTTGTGCTAAAAAATGTTGTGTTCTATCAACACTTTAGTATTCTTAATGTTTAATAGAGCCATTTTTAAAACTCTTTAAAGAGTCATTACAGTGTTAGTCAAGGGGAGCTCTTTTCTCTGAAAAATAGGGGTAGTGGGAGATAAAAATACCCTGAAAATTGCAAAAGGTACGTGATATGGAATATAATATCATGATAATAAATTTATACATAAGCATATGGAAAGTTGAGTAGGATATATTGTTAAATGAAAAAAATTTGTAGAACAATATGTAGTGTGGTTTTTAAAAAATGCACAAGTCTGTAGATGCATATGTAGATTTGTACAGGCCTAGATCAAGAATTAAATGATTAACTGTGGGCAACTCTGTGGAGGGCTATTTCAGGATGAGGAACTGGCTTGGGGGCAGGGGATGGGAATGAAAGAGGGGCACTTTTTCTTTTAACTTTCTGTAGTTTTATATTATTTGTATTCCCTCTTACAACCAACATGCATTGTTAAACAATATTTTGTTTTAAGTGTGAGCAAATGACAGTTGATCAAAAAAGTGGAAAATATGCAAAAATCAGTTAAATTTTCTAATACTGGGACAGAACAGAACCTTGAATTAAGACGAAGAGGAATTCCTCGGTGAATTTACCTCTAAATTGCAAGGCTAGATAAGATTACTGGAGTATTTTTTTTCATAAATGCATGAAAATAATCTGCTCTGAGATTAATGATACTTATGCATTGTAACCTGTTTTTTTAATTGTATTTTTAATCAAACTTAAAAAAAATAAGCAAATACAAAGCTACCTCCTGAGCGTTGCAGCACAATAGCAGCCTTCTGTGCTGTCCTTTATTAGATTAATTAAATTCAACTGGCTCTTAGGGGATCACATATTCTACAGAACCCTAAAGGCAAAAGACACATAGGGCTCCCTAGTTATAGCCACATTGAATCAGGACTTAGTTGGATGGGGCGGGCAGTGAGAGACACAGGATTTGCTTGCAGACTATAGCATCTTTAAGCAAGTTAATTTTGTCCCAACAAGATACGCCAGCCTGCTCGAGCATGGTCATTTATAATGTAAAGCGATCGTATAACAAAAAGTGCAATTACCACTGTGTCAAAAAGCAGACACTTTTTGTTACCAACCTAACAGCCATTTTCCTACCCTTCTTTCTTGCCTTCCTCTTGTTCCAAGGGAAGCTGAAAATCCAGATACTTAATTTCTGAGCCCCCTTGAAGTTAAGGTATGGCTGTGTGACTCAGGCCCGTCCAGTAGGACTGGAAGGAGATATTTTCTGGGATAAAGAGAGAAATGAATGAAAGAAATCTTTCTCATTCCCTTCCTGCTTTTGGACATTGTTGCTTTTTGCTACTGCAGGAGCCTTCTTATACCTTTGAAGGAACACATGTCGCTGATATACTGGGGGTGGCAGAGCGGAAAGATGGAAGGAATCGGGGCCCATCAGTCAGCTGAGAACCCCACCTTGAAATCACCTACTTCTGTACTTCTGCATTGCTTTGGGACATAGAGTGGTCTGGGGTCAGATCAGGTGTTGAGCAGAAATTGTGGGCAAAGAGGAGGGGTCAGGTATTATCCCCATCTTTGACACAGTTTAGAAAATGGCCACATTGTTGCAGCAGAGGTATTAGGTATGTGAACAGGGAAAGCTTGTGAGTTACCCACTGTAGTCTAGGAAGGTACTGGAGACATGGCAGTTGGAAATGACAAATGAAATCCCCACTGGGAGACCTGCTGCCCATCCCCAAGACACAGCTGCATTTATAAGTGGGAATTGCATCTGCCAGGCCAAACAGCAGTGAGATAAAACCTGGTTGTTTAAAGCAGTTGCCAGATCCATCCAATCTACCTCCTATGCAAGTCACTTTTTATGCAGAATTTCTCACTGTTGGCTTCAAGACCACACATCCTCCATGGTTTCACCAAGAGCCCTTCTTCGGAGACTTCTTCCTCTATAGTCCTGAAGACTTCTGTACCTCACTGTTACTCCAGCTGAGGGCTCTAACTCCTGGGCAATAATAATAATATAATAATGAAAATAGCTAATGTTTATGGAGCACTCATTCTGTGCCAGGTGATATTTTAAGTGCTTTAATGTACTAGCGTGCAATAATTCGATAAGGAGGATACTATACATGTGAGGAAACAAAGGTGCTACGTAACTTGCCCAGCTCATATCTAGTAGGTAGCAGAGCTGAGCTACAATCCCTGGCAGTTTGGCTCCAATGCCTGTATGTCCAACCCCTACACAAAACTGCATCTTAGAAATAAGCCTCCTTCAGAGTCTACGGAAGAGGCGGAAAAGAGGAATTAATCTGAAGAACAGATGTGTAGAAGTGACAGTGTAGGAAGACAGAGAGGCTCCAAGTGTAACAAGTAACACTGGAAAAAATGACTAACAATGTGAGAGACTTTCCCTGTATCACCAGATCATTCCAAGCCCAATCCCCCATCTTTCCATTTTTTCCTGCAAAAGCAGAGAAGGCACCACTGCAGTCAAAATATCTCTAGCTTGCCAAGGTTACGAATCTCTTCTCCCACAGCTGCTACTTTTACTCTATCCATTCCTTCATTACTCTCTGTTTAATAATGTATTTATCATCTGATAGGCTTCAGCTGTAGGTTGCTGTTTTACTTATTGTTGTGGAGACAATGGACTGTGTTACAGTTTTGGTGGCATATGACAAGGACTCAATTTCAGTTTTCTTAAACACAAAGGAGCCATAGCGGTGGGAAGATATACAAGAAAAATATCCCCTTTTCCCAGTGTTCCTCTCACCTAAGGGCACTCACAGTCAACATAAAACTAGTCTCCAAACAAAACCTCTCTCCAGTGACACCCACTCAGAGCCACATTTCCCAGTGAGAATCCTGAGGCACCAAGGAGACTAGATAAGAAGTGGTTTCACTAGAACTTCCCTTGAGACAGTGATTCTCAGCCCTGAGTACAGCTAGGATCACCAGGGGACTTAAAAAAACAAACAAACAGTGCCCATGCCATGCTCCAGATGAACTACATCAGAATCTCTGGAGGAGGGACCAAGTAAACGGAGTCCAGAGATAGATAAGGATGGAATTGAATGGAGAGTCCAAAAATAAACCTATACATCTATAGTCAGTTGATTTTTGATGAAGGTGCCAAGACCATTCAATGAAGAAAGAAGAATGTCTTCAAAACTTGGTCTGGTACAACCGATTATCCACATGCAAAAGAACTGAGTTGGACCCTTTACTCATACCATATACAAAAATGAACTCAAAATGGATCAAAGACCTAAAGAGCTAAAACTATAAAACCTAGAAGAAAACATAGGAGTAAATCTTCATGACTTTGGATTTGATAGTGGTTTCTTAGTTATGACACCAAAAGCACAAGCAACATAAATAACCAAAAAGAAATAAATTGGACTTCATCAAGAGAGTGAGAAGACAACTCACAAAATGGGAGAAAATATTTGCAGATCATATATGTTACAGGGGTTTATTTAATATCCAGAATATATTAAGAATACCTACAAACTCAACAACAAAAAGACAAACAACCCAATTTAAAAATGGGCAAAGGACTTCAACAGACGTCTCCAAAGAAAACATACAAATGGCCAACAAGCACATAAAAAGATGCTCAATGTCATTAGTCATTAGGGAAATGCAAATTAAAACCACAATGAGATTACAGCCGCTAGGTTGGCCATAACCCCTAGAAAAGGAAAATAAGTGTTGACAGGAATATGGAGAAATTGGAACACCTGCATGTTGCCGCTGGAAATGTAAAATGGTGTAGCCCCTATGGAAACCAGTTTAGTGCTTCCTCAAAAACTTAAAAATAAAATTGCTATATGGTCCAGCATTTCCAGTCCTAGGTATATACCCAAAGGAATTAAAAACAGGTATTCAAACAAACACTTACATGACAATGATCACAGTATCACTGTTCACAATAGCCAAAAGGTGGAAACAACCCACAGGTCCATCAACAGAGGAATGGATAAACAAAATGTGAGCTATCCATATAGTAGAATATTACGTGGCCACAAAAAGGAAAGAAGTACTGATACATGCTACAACATGAATGAATCTCGGGACTTCCCTGGTGGTCCAGTGGCTAAGACTCTGAGCTCCCAATGCAGGGGGCCCAGGTTCGATCCCTGGTCAGGGAACTAGATCCCGCATGCCACAACTAAGAAGGTCCCACGTGCCTCAGTGAAGACCCAGCACAGCCAAAAATAAATAAATAAATAAATATTTTTTTAAAAAAATAGATGAATCTCAAAAACATACTAAATGAACGGAGCCAGACACAAAAGGCAACATACTGTCCGATTCCATTTACATGAAACATCCAGAGTAAGCCACTTCATAGAGACAGAGAGCAGATCAGTGGTTGACAGGAGCTGGGAATATGGTGGAATGGGGATTAACTGTTTAATGGGTACAGAGTTTCCTTTTGGGGTGATGGAAATGTTTTAGAACTAGATAGAGGTGATGGTTGCACAACATTCTGAATGTACTAAATACGACTAAATTGCACACTTTAAAATAGTTAATGGTTAATTTTATGTTGTGTGAATTTTACCTCTTTTTTTTTTTTTTGAAGAATTGATTAATGTCCAACAAGATCATAAATTGTACCCTTTATGGTCTTCTGTTCTACCAGATAGAATTTAATTTCATCTAGCTAAACCCTATCAGACAAAAATCTACAAAATCTCTGCCTCCTATGAGTTATGAAATGTCCTTGACAATATAAAGTCAATCTAACACTGCACTAAAGAACATCCAGCAATATGTCTCCTATTTCTAAATTTTAGATATTTTTTTCTGACCTCTTATAGAGTCCAGACTTCACCCTTACTGAGAGTTACTTTCACCTTTTGAGAGGGCTGCCATTTTTTTTCAGTCAGCTGGCCTCATTCAGGGCTGCTTCGGACAAATATGTCAGAATGGTATATTTTCTTTTGGGGCCTAAAGTTAAAAATAAGATTTACTTTGCATGCACCATTAAAGGTGATAAATCTCCCAACTTCAGTTAAGAACATAACAGCATCAAATGTCATAGAAATTCTTTCTTTATGCCACTTATTTCATTATGAAATTTAAAGCAGAAGTTAAAGTTTTTTTAGAAGTGTCATAGAGTTGATGAACAACGCTTCTGGAAAGATGATAAAAGCTATAAAACAAGGGCTAGTAATCAGTTGTCATGCACCGGTACTCAGTGTGGGGTTTTACATCAAGCGTCCCTTCTCTTTGGGCCAGTGTCCATTCTAATTGATCAGGCATCCCCAGTCTCAGCACTGTAAGTTCAACATCCTGGAAACCCTTTTAGTTCTGGGGAAACTGGGACAGCTGTCACCCTAATGAACCCTTTCAGCAAAACCCAACATTATTAATTTAAAAGCAACTCAAGTCCACATTTTGTAAACAACTGACCCTCTTCAGGTTCGTAATACACCCTGGAGATTTTTTTTTTTAATACTCAAAACATATATAAGATTAGAATGGAAATTACATGAGTATCATGTCAGGGAAGCCTGGTAGCAGAAAGACTAATTTGCATTGGCATTTATAATGGAGAGAATTTACATATTACTTGTGAAATTAAAAATAAAGGTTTTTTTTGAGAGACAGATTTGGAAATATGCCTAAAAGCTGTTAATCTGAGAAGAGCGTAGAACAGAATTTCTTCTGTGAGATTTGTTATTGTGTTTAAATTTGAATTGTATTGATTGGAATAGGTATAAATTTACATAGTACAAAAGTTCAAAGGAACAAACAGTGTATGTACAATGAAGCATCTTCCTCCCACCCTTGTTTCCCAGCCATACAACTGCCTAAACAATTGTTATTAATATCTAATAATTGTCCAGAGATATTTTGTGCAAATATAAACAAAGACATAGAATCTTTAGAGGGCAAAATAATGATTAAAGATGAGATCAGGGCTTCCCTGGTGGTGCAGTGGTTGAGAATCCGCCTGCCAAAGCAGGGGACACGGGTTCAAGCCCTGGTCCGGGAAGATCCCACATGCAGCGGAGCAGCTAAGCCTGCGTGCCACAACTACTGAGCCTGTACTCCAGAGCCCACGAGCCACAACTACTGAAGCCCACATGCCTAGAGCCCGTGCTCCGCAGCAAGAGAAGCCACCACAATGAGAAGCCCGCGAACCGCAACGAAGAGTAGCCCCCGCTCGCTGCAACTAGAGAAAGCCTGAGCGCAGCAACGAAGACCCAACGCAGCCAAAAAAAAAAGAATTAATTAAATAAATTTAAAAAAAAAAAAAAAAGATGAGACCAGAATGGTGCAGAGACACTGAGTTTGGCGTTGAAGGATAGGAGTTAGCCAAGAAATTTAAAAAAAAAAAGATGAGACCAGAATGGTGCAGAGACACTGAGTTTGGCGTTGAAGGATAGGAGTTAGCCAAGCCAAAAAAAGGCAAGGAAGAGCAAAGGAACAGCACAGGTGAAGGCACAGAGTATGGAGTAACTTGGAGCATTCAGGGAACTGCACGCAGTTCAGGTCAGAGCCAAGGGTACAAAAGCAGTGGGGGCAGTGAGAGATTAATCTGGAGAGGCAGGCAGAGCTAGCACAATTTTTTTGGTATGAAAGCATAATTTTTGTTTTAAATGAATACGAGCCAAAGAAAAGCAGATTAAGTCTCCAGGGGGGTGAGGGTGAGGGTGAGGGGAACAATCAAAGGTCTTGATAGGCAGTTCTCCAAGCCCAGTTTGAACCAAACTCTGGATGATATTTTAGATGGTTTGGAGGGGAAAAGATATCTACATTCAAGACCAAACAGTTTCTTCCAAGACTGATGTCCACCTCTGTTAAGTGAACCACAAGGGAAGCTTTGGCAAAGGTACACATTAGAGGAAATTAGTTCAGCAAGGGCCCCTACTTCCACGCAGACTGCCTTGACAAACTGTGTCTTTAGAGTGTTGGAAAGTGCTGCTTTAAACAGCTCTCATCACCCCTGCCTCCTCCAATCTTAGCTCAACAGATGTCATAACCGTGATCTTTTAGAAGGCATTCTCTGTGACTGAAACTCCCTATTGGAGAAGCTTAGGGAACACTGTCCTCACTTTCGCATTCCCTCTGAATGTCAATTGACTTCTGGCAACTGTAAACATGTTCCCAGTTACTGAGCCAATAAATAGGGACTCCCATTCTAGAGAGAAAGACTTGCACCATTGCATAGTAATTTCTAAGAAAAAAGAAAGAGTTGCCACAATGCAACACAGGAGTTCCTTAACCTAGCTCTTGAGAATTAAAAAAAAAAAAAAAAAAAAAAAAAAAAAAAAAAAAAAAATTCAGGGCAAAAAAAAAAAAAAAGAAAGAAAAAGAAAAAAAGATTCAGGGGCACCGACCTGACTTATATCGGGTCAGAATAGAGGATAAGAAATAAAGAGTTTATCTGTTTAAAAGAGCGCCCCAGGGGTTACAATGATCAATCAGATTTTGGAGCCTCCATCTGCTAATCCAAAATGGGACAGTCCTCAAACACTCTTTTGTAATCACAGACTCATTCCAAATGAGCCTGATTGCACTGAGGGTGTTGAAAGGTTTTTAACCACTTAGGTTGGGAGACTCTAACTTCTTGGCAATTTGTTAGTCTCCACAGCAGAGGAAATGGCCGGCGGAGAAGACAGTCCTTGTAGAAACCCATTGGTTATTTAACTGTATTGGTGTACCTTAATACAGTAGATGTGCTCCAGAAAAAAGTGAATAAATCAAATTTTTATAAATGGAATTATTTTTCAAGTGTATTAGGAGATGTAAAAATTTAAAGGGATCTTGTGGGGCATTTTTCAGATCAGTATTTTATTTTAAATGTAACACATGCTCATGGTTTTTTTTTAAAACACCCACTCAGAGCAGAGGAAAATAATATAAAAAGTAAAGTCACTCCTTTCCCTTCTCCCAAATAATCAGTATTAACCCTTTCTTCTTTCCCAGCCACTTTTGCTATGTATTTCAGTATGATTTTATAAAATGTTTGCCTCTTTTTTTTTCACTTATCAATACATAGCGGACCCTACTTCATGTTAGTACATAGAGAGCCCCCTCATTCTTGTAACTGCTGAACGGATGGTACCATATATGTACGATCTACATAATTACTGCTCTGCTTATGGAAATTTAGGTGATTCTCTCTCTCTCTCTCTCTCTCATACACACACGCGTGCGCACGCGCACACACACACACACACACACACACACACACACACACCAATGCTCCAATAAATATCTTTGCCCATATATTCAAGTATATCTCTAGCAATTTCCAAGTGAAACTGCTGGATGAAAGAGCATGTCCATTTTACATTTGGTAAAAGTTCTCAAAATGTGTTCCCCAAAACAATACACCCTCTTGCACTGCCATCAGCAGTGTATGGGTCCCTACACTCCCAGTTCCTCACATCCTCTCCATATTATCAAACTGCTTCATCTAGGTCAATTTCATTGGTGAAAAATAGTATCTCCTTCTTACTTTAACTAGTATTTATTTTATTATAAGGGAGGCTGAGTATATCTTCCTGCTTTTACTGACCACTTAGATTTTTTTCCCCAGTCTATTGAGGATTCTTTTGCAAAGCAGACATTCATTTTTCAAAGTGATCCTTCAGTTGCCATGATTTATCCCTTTCTAAGTTTCGGTCGTCACAAATCAGCCTGAACAAGTCATTTCCAAGGGATAACCGCACACAAAATAAGGTCACCCTCATTTTGAAAAAGCCATTATTTGATCCTGCTCACATCACATTTCTTTCCTTTGCTTTGCTGCCAAGAGGTTGGTTCTTGCTTCCTTTCCATCAGTACCTTCCTTAGTCCCCAAGGTCTGGCGTCTGTCCCCACCACTCTAATGAACGTGCTTTCTGGAAGGTCACCGAGAGCCTCCTTATTGCTAAAGCCACAAGCTCTGCTCTGTCATCATTCTTCTCCCTTTGTAGGGGCCCCTCTGCGGCCTAACCTCTCCAGGCCTCAAATTCCTCAGGTGATACTAATAATAATACCCTTTCTGTCTTGGGTTTGTTGGGAGTTTTAAATGAAAACATATGAATGTGCTTTGTAAGCTATAAAATACTACATGAATACAAATTATTATTATTATCGTTTGCCTGGGCCCCTGAAGTTCCGTGCACAGGCTTAAAGCTTAAGCTTCATTCTTATCGATATACTGAGGCACTGACTCCCTTAGATCCCTCTCTCTCTCTTTCTCTCCCTGTGAGAAATTAACTTTTATTAAGCACCTACTGTGTGCCAGGTAGCATGCAGGGTGCTGGGGAAACAGCACTAACCACTTTTGGGAAACCTTCATTATGTGTTGACAGGGTGCCAGTACGGTGCTTAGAAGCCCATAGGGATAGCAGTGCTTAACACTTCTATTAATTCTCAGAGTCAATATTATTTTTATCTCTGTTTTAAAGATAGGAATCTGAGACCCAGAGAGGTTAAGTAATTTACCTGAAGCTACACAGCTAGTAAGTAGGGAAGTGAGGATTTGAACACAAATCTCTGTGGCTGCACCATATAATGCTCATTACCCTGCATCCTGTCTTATACGGCTATTGGGTGGACTTCAGGACCAAGAATGTCAGCATGGTTAACTCTGGGAAAAGCAGATTTCAGACAGAACTGGCAGAGCTGGTGTACAGGCCTGGGGTGGGGTGGGAGAGGCACTTTGATGTTCCAGGTGAGCATAACAGCGGCACTGCATGATGATCAGCTTGGGCCACAGCCAATTACTTATTTCCTTCTCTGCCACAGGAGGTCCATAACAGCTCTGTCTCATTCACTCATGTATTGGCCTCTCGCTGGAGGGAACAACAAGGGATCAGATGTCACACTACAGTCCTGAGTCCCAAGAAAGACTTTTGAGTCAGGTGACTGCAGGGAGAGAGATCAGTCTGCTTTCTTGGAAGAGAGACTTAAGCACTCTGGTGTGTGAATAGTATTCTCTTGAAGCAGGCACTCAGAATTAGGGTCTCTGGGTCATTTTGCAGACTTATCCGATAGGTCAAAGGGAGACAAAACTCACTGGCCAGCCATCATTCCAAAACAATGAAAAAATTGCCTACACATTGCTCTGTGGTTCTATCAGAGGATACACAGGTCCTGTGGTACAATTAGCCGAGTGCTGTTATGACAGTGATGGCTGCCGCCATTTCTCACCCAACCTAAAACAGCATGAATTGTAGAACATGTCACTTTTTAATGTGCCACCAAGAAAAAGCAATACTACTTAAACTGTGGTGTTCCACCCATTGTGAGACACAGCCACATTCCTGAAAACGTTAAAAATGTGAAAAACGATGTGTATCTAAGAATGGATAAAATTGGTACTAGTGAGAACAGCTAAAATGTTAGTGTTTTCCACTGGCTGGGCAGTCTTCCAGGTGCTTTGCCTACCTTATTGAATCTTCAGAAGCTTGTGAGGGAGGCCCTCTGCTCCCTCTTTCACAGCTGAGGACGCCCTGTGAGGCTTGGAAACACCCACGTCACAAACACAAGATCACAAAAGTGCCTCTGGAACCCGGGTCTGTCCACGCCCAGGCGCTCTCTCTGTCACCACCCTCTGTCAGTTTGGAAAAGGTCAGCATGTCCTTTGCAATGCCCAGCAGGCAACGTGGAGTCTCTGAGACCAAGTTGGAGAATGAGTGGCGGTGGGAACAGTGCCCAGAGCTGCCACCTGCCAAATGAGGCAGACAACATGTGTGGATCCCTGAATAGTTTCACCAAGGTCATCTAACATGGAAGAACAAGAGAAAAGTTCAAAACAAGTTCTGGAATGTCGTTTATACTAACAGACCATTATTAATCTCAAACAGTGAGCTGACATAGTGAGGTTGACAGCCAGCACAGTGGGTGGAAGGGACTCAGCCCATCCTAACTGCATTTAATGTAGCTAAATTCTGGAAGGCTAAGAGCATCCATGGACAAGGCCGGCTAGCCAGATCGGAAACAGAAGGAAGCACGCTCCTTTTGAACAGTCTCTGAGAAACCGCAAATGAATGCTCAAAACACACTTGCCATAACCGTATTTGCTTCTATCATGAAAGGCCTACTCTTAGCTCAACCTGTTTACAACCTTGCATGGAGCTACCTCATCCTCATTGTTACAGCTGAGGAAGTGGACAAGAAGGAGGTCATCCAAGTAGGCGTCCCAGGGAAATAAAATTCAGCCCCCTGGCTGCCCAGCCCCGTTCAAGCCGGTTTGTCTCAGGAGAACAAAACAGCTGGATATTTTTACAAGGGAAATCAGTTCTGTGATTCATAAGCGACAGCAATGCTCTCTGGCAACACCCCCAGCAGACCTAGTCTTAGGGATTCCCTGGAGAATCTCATTTAAATTTCCGGTGCCAGCACCCTCTCATGCCTACTAAATCAAATTATCTAAGAATAGATCTAGAATTTGTATTTTTTTTAAAAAGTGCCCTAGGTGATTCTTCTGAGCTGGATAGTTTGGAAAACCTTGCCCTGAGGGCAGTTCTTGTTTCAGTGGTTGGAGAACCATTGGAGTAGGGGTTACCTGGGGTGGGCAGATTGCTGGAATACATATTAGTCCTTGAGACAAATGGAAAATGGAAACGTTGTTGGTTCTTAACTGTTATTTTCTCTTAAAAAAAAAAAAAGTCTTCCAGCCAGTCGCCTGCACATGGGTGAGGATGAGTTGTACCCTTAGTGGTACAGCATAAGAACGAAGTTCAAGACTGCGGGTCAGGGACTGTTTTACTGGCTATCGTTAATATTCATGAAAGCATAGTTGGTATGTTCCCATTTTACAAATGAGGATTCCAAAGCCCAGATAGGTTAGTAACTTGGTGGAGAGTCAAGTATGAATGAGGCAAATGGGAGCTGAAGAGACAAGAAGGAGTCTAAGCTTGAAACTGTCACTTAAGTAAATCCAGTTTCCATTTGGAAACCTTATCTCAGGCCTTTTAAAAATGACTGGGCTTTGAGTTAAGAGGAGTAAACCCTGCTCTAAAGGAAATTAGCTTCCAACTTTTTCTGCCATTTTAACTCAGTTGAAAAAAGTTATCAAAGCCCAAATATAACCAGATATTCTAAATATTCTAGAAGTGTCCCCTGATGAGTTTTTTTTTTTTTTAATTGGCCCACTGTCTTATCATCCTTATTAATAAGGATGGAGAAGATACTCATTGCACTTAAGCTATACCTATTGCTGGTTCCAACTCAAAACTTACAAGAAAGGACATTAACTTCTGCACAAATCCAAGCAAGACTCCTCCGTCCTTCTGAGCGTTGTTAAAATAATTCCTTAGTTATGTTGATCGAAATTTAGTGTGCAAAAGAACCCTTGTACATGCAGCTTGTTTAAGATGCACATTCCTGGACCCCAGCCCCTGAGATTTTAATTCAGTAGGTTAGGTCTTGGGTGAGGCTCAGAAATGTAGTAATAAACTGCCCAGTTGAATCTCATAATGGGGACCCATTTATTAGTTCTGTGTTAGTGAAACTTCTTGCAACCGCTTTCCACTCTTAACTGCTCTCTTTTACCCCAAGGAAGCCTGTTTTTATATTCGATTCACAACTGTCAGAGGTGGCTGAAAGAGCTCCGACTTTCAAGAAAAACAGGTAAATTACCAGCAGAGTGATTTATGAAGTGAAATAACTCCCTCATTTAGGCAAATCGGCTCCCCCTTGTGGAATGTATTCTATGGCAGGTTCAGGCTTCATAAAGGAACCACAGGTCCTGGTGCTGAGCTGATCCACACAACTCAACCAAGAATATTCTTATGGTTGTTGGAGCTGGAATTCTGGGAAAGCCTTTTGGTTTCCAGTGTCCTGCTTCACAAGATTTCTTGCATCTGATCTGATGCTTGGAGTTCCTGTTTCACCAATGGCGTGAATAGAAATTAATTGAATTAGCCAGTCTCCAATTTTCATTTGCACAAACCCACTTAGAATTTAATTCTGCAATGTCTGCTTTCCTCAAAACCCACTCTTTTTAGAGGTAAAATCCCTAGGTAAACAAGCCACCAACAAACAGGTTTTTCCCTTGGCTATTTCTAAAGATAGATAAGCTAAATGAATTTTGTGTAATAGGTTCCATCATCATTTCTAAAACCAGTATTTTTTTTCAAAATCTCTTAATTCTATGATAATCTCTTGTAATTTGTGTTTGCTGTATTATTTAAGATTATTATTCTGATGGAAAGTAAGAGAAACAAATAGGGAGAAGAGAGGAAACTAAACATAGAAGCAAATAGCTTATGAGCTACATTAGACATAGATAAACGAAGTGGAGGAATACGCATGCTAAACATAGACAGGAAGGGAGGGGAAAACGAGAGGCACCAAATATTCCTGCTATACACATTAAGGACAAGACTTTTTAAAGGGGTGTCGTGT
>NW_006780016.1:1856826-1863723 GCF_000442215.2 Lipotes vexillifer
CGTGTAGGAAATTACATTGATGCAATTGCCTCTAGGTACATGATCATGCAATTTTCAACCTGTGAGGTCTTAAATTGGCTCCTATTAATGACACTCATCCTGGTTCCAGGGTTTCCACCCAACAGTAGCTGCTCATCTGACTTTCTGGCAAAGTACAGATGTTGATCAGGGGTAATTGCAGGCATTTCAGATAGAGCAAGTTTGTGTCTCGTCCCCAGTACCTTTCATTTTGGGGTATTTTGCTCAAATCTCACTTCTGGTCCTCATAAACACGCCATTGTCAGGAAGACTGATGTGGCAGAGACAGAGTGAGAAGGAGAGCGAGATTAGGAGAGAAAGAACAGGCTAACATCCCCAGAATTCAGATCGCATGAGCCTTTCACCTCATGGGTACCCTGTGTTAGGTATGTTCATCTATCCCATCTTGTCCCCCTTGCTTTGCAATGTGTTTTAAATTGCTTCAGTAAGCCACATAATTTGAACATCTTACTTGGTATACGAGCCTTTCAGTTAAGTAACCTCTGGGTTAACTTGCCTGACAGTTTATTTGGAGGCTATCATTGCATCCAGGTAATTTCCCACAAACATCTCTTATTTCTACATTGTCTAGAACTTGTTGCTAAATATGTCAGTAGAGACATTAAGAGACATAAAGATATACGGTTATCTATGTGCACCACCCAAGGTGTGGGAATTAACATTCAAAGTGCCCTAACCAAGAAGCCATACTCAGTCGGCAGGTGGAGGATATTAATCAGGAATCAACACACCAGAGAAGTCCCTTCACCCAGAGCTTCAAATATCTCTAGCTGAATCCATACTAGAAGTTTTATTAATTAGCATGAGAGATGTTAAAAGTAAGTTTTCATGTGTGAAATGATGAGAAGTTGGCAGGAAATTTTGTACAGCCACTTCATTCTGGCGTGGATGAGGTATAATTATCTGGTGAGCCCAGAAGCCTACCACCCTCTGAGTGACACCTGAAGTTTATAACTCAGTTCAGTTCTGTGTCACCCGGACTGACTCACTGGAGGATTCTTTCATCAGATTCAACTAGAAGGTTAGTAGATCCTGCCATTGCAACATGCTCACATTTATCTTGGAATAAACCTTTCATGTGAAATGCTACCAATGGTCCTAAAATGACAAAGAACAGGGACTTTACTGAGTTCACAAGACTGGATGTGTGATCGTTTTGTGGCTGCTTGTCTGCATGGCAGAATTAGATCTGAGGTTTGCCATTGTTTTCTTGTTCCGTCATATTGTCAGGAAGAAGAACTAGAGCCCTCACCTACTCTAATTATTGGAGGTTATCGGTATCCATCAAAAAGAACACACGAATTGTGAACAACCAAATTGACTTATGGACTTCCCTGGTGGTCCAGTGGTTAAGACTCCACATTCCCACTGCAGGGGGCATGGGTTCCATCCCTGGTCAGGGAAGTAAGGTCCCGCATGCCGTGAGGTGTGGACAAAAAAAAAATTGACTTAGGTTAATTTGAGGCATGTATTAGTTATCTAGTGCTGTGTAACAAATTACCCCAAAACTTAGTGGCTTAAGAAAATAAGCATTCATTAGCTTCCAGTTTCCATGGGTCAGGAATTCAGGAGTGGTTTAGCTGAGTGGGCCTGGCTCAGGGTCTCTTATGAGGTTGTTGTCAAGATGTTAAGAACTGCAGTCACCTGACGCCTTGGCTGAGTCTGGCGGGCCCACTTTCAAGGTGGTTCACCCACATGCCTGGCAGGATGGTGCTAGCTGGTGACAGGAAGCCCCTCTCCATAGGAGTCCTTGAGTGTCCTCAGGTTACTGAGGATGACTCTCCCAGAGTGAGTGATCCAAAAGACAGCAAGGTGAAAGTGACAATATCCTTTACAATACAGGCTCTGGAATCACACATGCTGTCACTGCCACATTCTGTTCATTAGAAGTGAGTGATTAAGTCTGTCCCACACTCAAGGGGAGGGGATTAGTCTCCACCTTTTATAGGAAGAAGTGCCAAATAAATTGTAGACATATTTTAAAACCTCCACAAAGCACTTACTTGATCTTCATCTTTGCAAGTCTAATGGTGTTTGTTCTATCCTCTTCATGTTCTTACAATAAATATTTATCAAGAACTTACTGTGTGCCAGGTTTTGCTATGGATATTAGGAATACATCTCTGAACAAAGCAGATGAGATGGGGGGTGGAGCAGGAGGGAGGAGACCCAAGTTCAACTGAAGGGAGGTGCCAGGTGTGAGAATAGTAGGGATGGGTGAAATGGAAAGCACTTAACTTGTCAACAGAAGGCATTCTCTACCAAGTTGTGTGGGGGAAAAAGGGCTCAGTATATCCAGATCTTCTGATTTTTCAAGAGAAGGAGAAAAATATGGACGTGTGTGAAATTTCCAGAATTTTAATGTTAGTGTAGTTCAAATGTTAACAAAACACTGTGAGGGGAAAAAAAGTCAATGGGCCTAATTCAACCAAAGTTTGCCATTATACAATGCCTAAACTTTTACTAAAAAACAAAACCCTGATGATTTCAGGATTGCATGAGCAAAAGTAAGGACATGATAAGCAAGGTCTAAATGATAAACACTTTAGCTAAGGGCTGAAAGATGAGACCTTCATATATAAATCTCAAATAGACAAAAGTATGCACAGAAAGCTCTGTGAATGTGTTACTGACGAGCTTACATACTAATAGATACGTATATTTTTAAATGACGTTAGTAACTTTTTTAAGCCTTACCACAAAAATCTCTGAGAAATAGAGCAGAAAAAAATGTTATCATGGAGGAAATTGAAATTTTCTGCATTTAAATAACATGAATTTACAATCAAATAAGCAATATTCTGGATAAATTTTTGCCCTTTCTTCTTACTGAAAATAAAGCAATGATGGTACTTTTTAAAAAATAGATGGAAATAGGGACTTCCCTGGTGGTCCAGCAGTTAAGTCTGTGCTTCCAACGCAGGGGGCACAGGTTTGATCTCTGGCTGGGGAACGAAGATCCCACGTGCCACGCAGTGCGGCCAAAAAACAAACAAACAAAAACACAAAAAAACACACCATATGTATGTCAGCTAGAGGCAAGGACCATATCATATATTTCTCTGGTTCTAGCCCTGTGCATAATATGTACTACGTTTCAATGAATAATGGATGAATAATTGAAAACCATCCTTTAAAAAAAAAAGATGGAAATAGATAAAGATATAGAGATATGGATATGCCCTAAACCCAGATTGTTGCTTTTGGTGATTTAAAAATGAGAGCTATTGGGAATTCCCTGGTGGTCCAGTGGTTAGGACTTGGCACTTTCTTGGCTGGGACCTGGTTTCAAGCCCTAAGATCTCGCAAGCCGCACAGCACGGCCAAAAAAATAAAAATAAGAGCTATTAATACTCTTAAATGATCAATGTCCTTGTCATTCATTTCATCACCAAATTATTTATTCTGTTCTAAGATGCAGTTTACAATTAAGAAATAGAAATAATGTAGCATATCTTGATTTAACAATGTGAACTTTGAAGTCAGTAAGATTTAATCTACCAGGCTTTCAAATTTATATAAGAGATCATTATGACTGACACTCTGTAAATGAAGCAGAGTGGGTGTGCATATTTGGTTTAAGAAGGTGAGTGACTTCTGCAGATATAATCACAGGGTTAATATCAGGAGGGTATTGGTTAGAATTTGAGTTTTTAGATTCAGATTCTTGGTTCAAATTTTAGCCTTTGACTTTAGGCAGGTTGTTACATCTCTCTAAGGTTTTTATTTTTTAATTTGTAAGATGGAGATAATAAAATACACAACTCAGTGCATTGGAGAGATAATAAGGTCAGACAAGTAAAGTCCTGTGCATACTATCAGTGCTCAAGAAATGTCAGCTATGGCTATCACTGGGCCGCCTGCCTTCCATATGGCTGCCTCCTGGGAAGGAAATAAACGTGCCTTGTATAGATCTTCCTGACCCTCAAAATCCACAGGGTTTCCTGTAGGCCTCAATTTGGGCCAACAGCTGCTTTCTTCAAAGGTAGTTTAACATCACCAGATGGTTATTTGTTAAGTCCCTGAAAAATTGCCTTAATGGTCTTTGTAGAGACCTGTACAGAGTTCAAATCCGGGAATTCTGTCTGTGACCGCCTCTCTCAGAAAGGGTAAATCACTTAAACTCTCAGCTTGTTTGCCTAGAGAAAAGAAGAAACAGTCACTTTCCCAACTATGATATTAATTAGTAGAAGTAAAGTGTTTTGGCAAATGCAGAATATGGTTAATTTTTAAAGGGTAAAACATAAATGTTAAGTGCAATGGAATTTTATCATACCGTGGAGGGACTGTAACTGTTTCAACACATTTCTTTTGCAGAAAAACATAGATGGCGGTGATATTGCTTCACTTTCAGAGGTCTGGGTTCATCTTGAGCAGAGCTGAGAAGAGCCTTGGAAGATGAGGCAAGTTTTTAAAAATTGGAGGGAAAGAATAAAGCACTAGGAATTTTATACGACTGCTTTCTCCATGAGATCCCTTTAGTAAAAGTGAATTTGTTTCCAGTTTCCAAAGATTCCCAGTACTGAACATCTCTAGCTTTTAATATGGGCATAATAGCACTCAGATTTCCTCTTTGTTGAGTATTCTGTTGAGCATCCCTGTTGAGTATTAAACTGTTCATTTCACTCGTGGAAGTGAGGGTCCCTGAGTCACCGAGTCAAAATAATGGATTTTACGAGCTGGTTTAGATCAGTGAGGTGTTCTAGTATAACGACTTGCTTAAAGAACTATTTAGCTTTTCAAAATGGAGATATTATCCATTTGACCAATAAAGTGCACACCGGAATCCCGAATGAGGGAATCATTGTCACGGCCTATGTAAAATTAGTGTTGGCTTATGAGCAAGGAAACTGGTCTATTTTTATTTTTTATGCATGCTGTTTTTTGTTTTTTTTTTTTGCGGTGCACGGGCCTCTCACTGCTGTGGCCTCTCCCGTTGCGGAGCACAGGCTCCGGACGCGCAGGCTCAGCGGCCATGGCTCAGCTCACGGGCCCAGCCACTCTGTGGCATGTAGGATCTTCCCGGACCGGGGCACAAACCCGTGTCCCCTGCATCGGCAGGCAGCAGGCTCAGCGGCCATGGCTCACGGGCCCAGCCGCTCCGCGGCATGTGGGATCCTCCCGGACCGGGGCACGAACCCGTGTCCCCTGCATCGGCAGGCGGACCGCCAACCACTGTGCCACCAGGGAAGCCCCTGATTTTTATTTATTTATTATTCCAGGCTCTAAAAATCCCCTATGGAATAGAAGAGCAATATTATCCCCATGGACTAGAGGAAATCGGGGCAGTTGGGCTTGGTAACTTTTCCTGAGTTTGTGATGGAATCTAATGAAAGAGCCCAAATTAGAATCGCTAAGTTCCTGCAGCCTCTCCATTTGCGCCACGGAACCCCCCACCACTCCAGGCAAAAGCACTTCACTTTACTGTCTCCTGTCTGTTCTTGGAGGAGTTCTGCCCCTTCCTATTCTTTTTTCTTTTGTCTGTCCTTCCAAAGACAGGAACATTTATCAAAGTCCTCTTTCCAAATGATCTGGCTGGCACCAGCCACCTTCAGATTTACCGTAAAGAACAGACTGGAAACACCCCAGCATTTAGTGAACTTGTTTGAGAAGGACAGTGTGCCTCCAAAAAGGGGCTGACCATGATGAAAAGACCTGGGGAATGGGTCCTATGAGACAAGAATGGAATTGGCTGAGAAAAGGAAAACAAAATCTAAAAGAGGCCTGGAAGAGGAAGTATTAAGGAGAAAGAAAAATAGTAACTGGTGTTCTCTGGTGATTGAGAACAGAGCTGGAAATCAAAGACTTAAATTGCAGACGAGAGGTTAAAAGAGTAGGAAATTTCCTGTTTCCTGGCTCTGCAAAGAAAGGTAGATAACTTGATGATGATGATGCCTAAGTACTTTGAGAATTTGAATGCACTGCTTCCTGGGGCAGAGGGATGGACTAAATTAGTCTGTTGGGTTTCGCTAAGCCACAGGGTTTCAGACAGTACAAAAAGTTACAGGATGAAAGTCTGAGAGGCAGGCAGAGACACAAAGATCTTGGCCAAATGCAGAGTCTGATTCAGAACCCCTGAATGGGGCTCAAGCCTACATTTCCAACAAGCTTCAAGAGGACACTGCTGCTGCTGGTCAGTGGACCACATTCTGATTAGCAAAGCTGCAGAGCTACACTGTTAAATGGAAATATAATGTGAACCACATATTGTATTCTAGTAGCCATCTTACAAAAATAAAACAGAAATTAATTTTAATAGATTTTATTTAACCTAATTTATCTAAAAGATTATACTTTACCAAGTAATCAATATAAAATTATTGATGAGATATTTTATTTTGGTTTTGTCCTGTACTAAGTCTTTGAAATCTGGTGTATATTTTACACTGACAGAATATCTCAATTTGGACCAGCCAAATGTGGCTGGTTGTTTCTGTTTTGGGCAGTGCAAGTCTAACCAACCCCAGCAAAATCTTAGCCTCCAATCCAGGGAACTCCCTGGCAGTCCAGTGGTTAGGACTCTGTGCTTTCATTGCCAAGGGCCCAGGTTCGATCACTGGTTGGGGAACTAAGATCCCGCAAGCCTTGCAGTCAAAAAAAAAACCCAACAGAACAAACCGCCCCCCCCACCCCCGCCCCGCAACGCTTAGCCAGTCCAAAAGTTGAGAAAAACGTGCTTTCAGTACTGGAACCTACTTAAGTGGAAACCAAGAATTCCCAGGGGCTTAATGAATTCCCTGTTATGGAGAAGTGCTCAAAATATAATTATTCAACAGGATCCCCTGAGGATAGGGTTAAAATGCAGATTCCTCGGCTTCACCCCCCAATTTTTTTTTTTTTTTTTTTTTTTTTTTTTTG
>NW_006780016.1:1863766-1877304 GCF_000442215.2 Lipotes vexillifer
TTGTGGTACGCGGGCCTCTCACTGCTGTGGCCTCTCCTGTTGCGGAGCACAGGCTCCGGACACGCAGGCTCAGCGGCCATGGCTCACGGGCCCAGCTGCTCCGCGGCATGTGGGATCTTCCCGGACCGGGGCACGAACCCGTGTCCCCTGTATCGGCAGGCGGACTCTCAACCACTGCACCACCAGGGAAGCCCCCCAAATATTTTTTAAAAACCTTTTTATTATAAAAAAAATACGTGAACATCTGGGCCCTGAAATAGAGAAAGTAGATTATCAGATATCTTCTGCCTTTTTAATGCCATTGAGGTGTTTGTTAGAGAAACTGGGTTGTCACTCCTCCTCGACTTGGCTGGTTGCTTCCCCGTGGTGTTATTTCTCTTGTTCTTCTATTTCCCATATTTCCTGAAATCTGGCTTTTATTGTTGAGGAATGGATGAGTTGCAGGTCTCAGAGACTCTAATCGGGGCAGAGGTTCTCAACCCTGGCTCCACATGGGAAACACCTCAGAGATTTAAAAATTTCAGATGCCAGGGTCCCTCCACGAGAGCTTCTGATTTAATTGGTATGGCCTATGGTCTGCACATCAGGATTTTTAAAAGCTTCTAGCTGGTTCTGGTAGAGCAAGGGTAGAGAACCACTAGATGAGACTAAGTGGTTTGAAAAAAGGCAAGGGTTCCATAAAGGCCTGAAAAGAGACCTTCTCCACCTCCTCATCACTCTGCCCTAAACAGCCTTGCAAAGTTAGCGGCCGAGGGCTTCCCTGGTGGCACAGTGTTGGGAGTCCGCCGGCCGATGCGGGAGACGCAGGTTCGTGCCCGGGTCCGGGAAGATCCCACATGCCGCGGAGCGGCTGGGCCCGTGAGCCATGGCCGCTGAGCCTGCGCGTCCGGAGCCCGTGCTCCGCAACGGGAGAGGCCACAAGCAGTGAGAGGCCTGCGTACCGCAAAACAAACAAACAACAACAACAACAACAACAACAACAAAGTTAGCATCCGAGGCTATGTGATGCTAAGAACTAGAGTCACCTGGGGATCAGAAAATACTACCAATGTCCAGACTCCAACCCCAGAGAATCTGATATAATTGTTCTAGAGTGGGCTCTGGTATCTCTGGTTTTAAAGTATCCCCTGCTTTAATAGTGATTTAATGTAAAGCAAGGATTTAATTGAAATACCTCCCAGGATTTAATGGTGATTCCAATATACAGCAAGGATTGAGATCTGAGACAGTGCTCCAATTTTAATGAGCATATCAATCATCTGAGGATTGTGTAAAAATACAGATTCTGATTTTACAAGTCTGGATGGATGCCCAGGTTCTTCACTCCTGTTGAACCCCCAGGTCACGTTGATGCTTCTGGGACCAGTTTGAGTAATAAGTGTGTAAGATGGAAAATGTGTACTATGGAGCCAGAAAGAACTGGCTTTGAATTCCACTTTTGCAGCTTACTAGCTGGTGTGGCTTTCAGTGAGTCACTTCGCTTCTCTGAACCTTTTTCCTTACCTATGAAATAGAGATGATGATACCTACCTTTACACACCCCATGCCAGGTGTTCAGGAAACGGGACCCTGTTACTGGCTAATGCCAGTAGCACAGGAACCTAGTTGGATATTGAGTCTTTTTCCAAGCTCTTTTCCCATTGATGCTAGATCATTTCTGGAGCAGTTTGTTTCGTCTTTCGGTCAATCCTTTGTTTAAAAAAGAAAGATCAGGGCATTTAAATAAGTATTCTGAGGCCAGCATCCGTAGTTTTCTGCTTGGTGCCAGACTTTCTGCTTGGCAAAGCGGAATTTCAAGTTATCCATGACCTGTCTCTTCACTTCTGGTCCTCATTACCTCTGATGGGTTTCCCTCCCCCTCTGCTTTCCCCAGCATTCTGGATTGTCTTTATGTCGTTGTAAATCACAGCCAGCACCACGTGTTTCTGTGACTCTGTTGAAATAAAAACCCTCTTTTCTCAACATCTGCCTGGCTTGCCCCACGTCTGAATCTCAGAGGTTCTTCATGCCCTGACTTTCAGGGCTCAGATCACACGCCAAAAGGAATGCAGCTACCCTGAGCTTGAGAGAGAAACTCTCCTGTTAACATCGCTTATGAACTACAAGTTCAGATCCTCTATTTTTAGCCATATGGAATAATTTGGAAGTCTATAAATCACATGACTGTGGAAACTAAACTAAAACCACCTCTTTTTCGCATCTACAAAAAAGCTTATATTTATTCTGTTTTCCGAAGTTGACAGACAAAAACAAAATGTTTGCTGTGGCTTTCTGACTTTAGAAATGTGCCTTCCAGGTGCTTTCAACATTGTTGTGTTAACAGTTCACAGTGGAAACTGATTTAACACCATTAATAGTTTTCCAGTTCAACAGCCCTCTCCTGTCTGAGTGACTTTTAATATGTCTGTTTCTTTCCATGTGTCCCCCATTCAGGCACCTGACTTCCTCTCAATTTCAAGTTCCTATTATGTCTTTTGAGGGGTCAGATAAATTAAAATACTTTTTTTTGTTTTCCAGTAGAGATGTCCTTATGCTAAGTAAAGTGAAAGTGTGTTTTCTCTCCAAATTAGGGGGTAGAAAAGATACTCTCAGTATTTTCAAAGCAAACTATTTATTCACTGATTCAATAAGCAATTATTGGGTGTTTCCTGTGTTAAGAACGTCATGCTGAGTGCTGGGGAGGGTGCCTACAGAGATGAAAATACTGCAGATACAAAGTCTCTGTCCCGAAGGACGTGAAAATCTAGAAAGGAAGAGAAATCTACATATATGAGCACCTATAATATGAGCACAAAGTGAAAGATGTTTCTCAAAGCCTTCCCAGGTCCTCTGAGATTTTTCTTGTACACTCTGTTTTCAATGCAAGTATTAACCGTTGTGTTATTTTTTGTTTTGTTTTGTTTTTTTGAAGAGAACCCTCCTACACTGTTGGTGGGAATGTAAGTTGGTGCAGCCACTATGGAAAACAGTATGGAGGTTCCTCAGAAAACTAAAAATAGACCTACCATATGATCCAGCAATCCCACTCCTGGGCATATACCCGGACGAAACTATAATTCAAAAAGATACATGCACCCCTATGTTCATAGCAGCACTACTCACAATACCCAAGACATGGAAACAACTTAAATGTCCATCGACAGATGAATGGTTAAGCGTTGTTATAAGTACTTGCCTGCCCTATGTCTCCTTGGGAGGGCTGTAAGGACTCTGAGGTCACAAATCTTATCTCACTACCTCTCTGATCTAAGCAGATTCTAAGGTGCTGGATGAATGAACGAGAGGGAGAGGGAGGAAGAGAGAGCTAACATGGCTGCGAGTGGACCTTAAGGGTAAGAAGTCGTGCCTGTGCTCCAGACACTCAGAGCTTCCCTGAAGAGGGAGGTGACATTTAAGTTAGGTCTTCAAACATGGGAAGAATAAGATTGGCTAAAAATGAGGCAGAATGATATGATACGAGGAGAGGAATGCAGCCAGGAAGGGCAGGGCCCATCTGAGGAATAATACCTATGTTTGCTTCTCTTATTAAGCCCAAGATAGAGACACTGAGAAATGTTAAGAGGGGGAATTAAGAAGTAGAGACCCTCGGTAGTGGAAATGCCAAAGACTGAGCTGGTAAAGTGCCTGGTGGCCATCAGTCCTTCATTCATTAACCCAACATAATTAATTGTATGGATTGAGCCCTAATTATATGCATGTTGTAGCCACCTTCTGGGGGCCCACTGGTGATTGATTCAGATACGTGACTTTCCTGTCTGCATAGGACTCATACTCCAGTGGCATAAATAAACCGACGAAACCATACGTCACGCGCTAACTTATTGTGAAAAGGATAGTGTGCGGTGATAGAAAGTGACCAGTTGGACAGTGTGGTCAGGGAGTGATACTTTACAACGATTAACCTGGACCCCACAGCTGTTAGAAATTATGATTTTAGGTAGATAAAGTATTTCCTTTAATAACTTCAAAATAAACAAGTCATTGTTTTTGGTTGCTTTTCCCAGCTCTCTGCTATTCCAATAACAGAGCAAAAAATGATTTCACTACAATTTTCTTCTGAGAGCTTGAAGAAAAAATGTCCAAACAATTGGCCCCTTCATTCTGTGGATCAACAAAATTCCTGTAGTGAAGATGGACCCAGAAAATGGAATCTTGTTTAACCTTGTTTAATCCACTTCTCCAGTCTTCTGTCATATATCTTTATGGCTCTTTTGCCCACCCAAATTGCAAATGTGGGAAGAAAGACACCTTCATCACTGAGAACTCAGACATGATGGATGATGATGCAATGACTGATTTGCCGTTGTTGGAAAACTTAGCTGTACATGTTAAAACCTCGGTGGAGAGAAGCAAGATTAAATGGGAATGTGGCTATTAATGTGGTCCAGAGAAACATGAAATAATGTGCCTTTAGAGGCTTTTGATGTATACACAAATGTACAGTTTTATAAACATACTCATAAATGCTTAGTCATCAGTCATTCTATCACTCACTCATGCTACTAATACTATTGAGCACCTACTAAGTTGAAAAAAAATGTGTATGGTGTTGGAAGCTAAAAAGAAAAATAAGACGGAGTCCTTGATTTCAAAGAATGTATGGCTTATGGGTAAGGTATGACTTAGACAGCAGGGTATAATATAATCCAGAATTAAAGAAATGCCAGGTGGAAGACAGAGACGTTTACAGTTTCTGCCTGTCTAGCATATATTCTCTTTATTCTAGTGACAGCAACTTGATTTTTCTTCAGGGAACAACATCCTCCACGTCCTCCGTCCGTGTGGATTGGATCAGTTTGGCTCTCACTTACCCTCATGCCCCTAGCAGTGGGCACACGACCCAGGCCCAGCCAATCATCGTATTCCATTCCCCTGGCCAAAGAGTGGCATGGTCCATAACTCCAGGAAGACACTGGACTCAGCTTGGTCCAATGATAGTCACTCCCTTCAAAGGGAAGGCCAAGCTTAGAATAAATCCAGCCTAGAATAAAAGAGACAAAAGGTGGAGAGAGGTTAATTCTTTCTGACATTGTTTACGGCCTTGGATTCAGTCATTCCCGAAGTCCGTATTCCCTGAACCACTAAAGTCCCATTTTGAAAAATTGTTTTTTTAAATTTACATACAGTAAAATTGACTTAATTTTTGATGCATAGTTCTGTGAGTTTTAACACAGGCATATATTCATGTAAATACCATCACAATTAGGATACAAACAATTTCACCACTCCAAAAAACTACCTCCCTCATGCTGCCCCTTTAAGGGGAAACCCTCTCTATACGCCTCATCCCTGGCAACTACTGATTTGTTCTCCACTCTTACAGTCTTAATCATTGCAAAATGTTACATAACCATACAAATGCAACTTTATGAGACTGGCTTCTTACATTCAGGGTAATGTTTTTAAAATTCATCCAAGTTGTAGTGTGTATTAATAGCTCATACCTTTAGGGCTTCCCTGGTGGCGCAGTGGTTAAGAATCTGCCTGCCAAGGCAGGGGACATGGGTTCGAGCCCTGGTCCGGGAAGATCCCACGTGCTGTGGAGCAACTAAGCCTGTGTGCCACAACTACTGAGCCTGCATGCCACAACTACTGAAGCCTGCTCACCTAGAGCCCATGGTCCGCAACAAGCGAAGCCACCGCAGTGAGAAGCCTGCGCACCACAATGAAGCGTAGCCCCTGCTCACCTCAACTAGAGAAAGCCCGCACGCAGCAACGAAGACCCAACGCAGCCAAAAATAAATAAATTAAATAAATAAATAAATAAATAAAAACCTTAAGAATGTCATAAGCTTTAAAAGAAAAAAATAGTTCATACCTTTATATTGCTGAGTAGTATTCCATTTTTTATATATACCATAATTTGTTTATCCATTCTCCCATTGAAGGGCATTTGCGTTGTTCCCAGTTTTCAATTAAGAATACAGCTGCTACAAACATTATATATAGACTCTTGTGCAAACATGTTTCATTTCACTTAGGTAAATACCTACAGTGGAATTGCTAGGTTATATGGTAAGTATATGTTCAACTTTATAATGTTTTCCATAGTAGATGTACCATTTTATATCCCAACCAGCAATGAATGAGAGTTTCATATGCCATGCATCCTACCCAGCACTTGGTATTATCAGTCTTTTTTTTAAAATTAATTCTTATTGGAGTACAGTTGCTTTACAACGTGTTAGCTTCTGCTGCACAGCAAAATGAATCACCCATACATATACATACATCCCCTCCCTTTTGGATTTCCCTTCCATTTAGGACACCACAGTGCATTAAGTAGAGTTCCCTGTGCTATGCAGTATGTTCCCCTCAGTTGTCTATTTTATACATAGTATATGTATCAATCCCCATCTCCCCATTCCTCCCACCCCACCCCATTCCCCCTTGGTATCCATGCATTTCTTCTCTACGTTATGTCTGTGTCTCTATTTCTGCTTTGCAGATAAGGTCACCTATACCATTTTTCTAGATTCCACCTATGTGCGTTAATATACGATATTTGTTTTTCTCTTTCTGACTTACTTCACTCTGTATGACACTCTCTAGGCCCATCCACGTCTCTACAAATGACCCAATTTTGAGTTCTGGAGGCTAGGAGTCCAAAATCAAAGTGTCAGCAGGGCCATGCTCCCTCTGAAACATGGAGGGGAAATCTTCCTTACCCCTTCCTAGTTTCCGGTGTTCGCCATCAGTCGTTGGTGTTCCTTGGCTTGTAGATGCATTGTTCCAGTCACATGCAACTCCTTCCCGTGTGTTTGCACATCGTTTTCTCTCTGTGCTTATCGGTATCTGTGTCCAAATTTCCCCTTTTTATAAGGATACCAATCATATTGGATTAGGCCCCACCCTAATGACCTCATTGTTACTTGATTACCTCTGTAAAGATCCAATTTCCAAATAAGTTCACATTCTGAGGTACTAAGGGTTACGAGTTCAATATATTTTCTTTGGGGGACACAATTCAACCCATGCCAGCACCATTTAGGTTAACAGTAGATGAAGTAGACTGTTTGCAAAGGCCATAGTTCATGCCTCTGTGTAATGCAATTTTACTGTTCTTCCCCTCAAGGACTAGGGGCTATTTCCACCTTCCCCTACCTCTGGGCTTTTAGACTTGCTTTGACCAATAAAATGCAGTGGAAGTGATGTTATGCCACTACTAAGTCTAGATCTCAAGATGCCTTGTAGCTTCCACTCTCTGTCCTACTGGCCTGAGACATCTTTGTGAATAAGTCAGAGAGAGGCTACTGGAGATGTCATTGGCTGGGGGGCTTCAGCCAACAGCCAGCACCAATTGTCAGGCACGTGACTGAGGCCATCTTGCACTGTGCAGACCCAGTTGAGCCTCTGGAAGCCTCTGGTGCCGTAGCTGCATGTGTGACCTCAGACAAAACCAGCAGAACTGCCTAGCTGAGCTCAGCCCAAATTGCTGGCTTACAGGATCAAGAACAAACAGAATGATGGTTGTTTCAAGTGACTAAGTTTTGGAGTGATTTTTTCCACAAGAAAGAAATGATTGCTACTGTAAACCGGGTGTCAGAAGCTTGAGTCTTCTGTTGTTTACTTTCTCAATCACCTCAGCTAAAGCACTTAATTCTAAGAGCTCCTCCTTCTTTTTTGGAAAAATGTAAAATGTGGATATTTCACTTATCTTTTGCCATAAGTTCCAGGTTTCAAGTTTTTAGTTCCAACTTAATAAAAACCCAACTCAAAGAGGTAAAAAGAATAAAAGGGATTTATCAGCATAAGTAACTGAAAAGTCCATGGTCTGGTTTGGCTTCACGTAAGACTTAATCCAAGGATACAAGTGATGAGATCAGAGGTTTGTTGGCCCCTACCACCCCGCTTTGCTTTTCTCTGTGTGTCCAGTTCACCCCAAGCAGGCTCTTCTCAAGTCGGGACCTCCTTGCTTCTCAAGGCTGAAGTCTATCCAGTGCGGCAAACCCAGGAGGAAGTTTAACTTTCATTGGAGCAGGTGGAAACATGTGGCCATCTCTAAGTCAATCAGGCCAGCAGGTTGAGATGGTCCAAACAGTCAGGCTGGGACAGGTGAAGTGAGCCAGTGAGGTGGAGAGGCAGAGGGTAGTGATGGAGGAATACAGGATTAGGCTTCCCAAGACCATCTGGGGAGATTAGCACAAAGGAAACTGGAATGCATTTACTAGAAGAAAAGAAATGGAAGCTGAGCAGGTAGAAAATGACAAATGTTCACTCCTTACTGCTTAAACTTGTTAAGAAAATAACAGTAATAGTTTATGTTTATCAAATGCTTATTAGGCACCTGGCACTGCTCTAAGTACTTTATTCTTTTTAACGCCTTCTAATCTTCTCAATTTAAAGCTACTGGAGAGTAGCCTAAGAGTAGGTATAGTTATTATTCCCTCTTTACACATGAGGAAACTGAGGCACTCAAGTGATGAAAAGTCAAGTGGTTAAGTTGCCCAAAGTCAAGCAGATATAAGTATCAGAACCCAAATAGAATGGTTTGGGAGCTATTGCTTTTAACCACCAGTCTATACTCAAGATAGATCACCAGCACTATGGTAGGCAGAATTCTAAGATGATACCCAAGATTCCTACCCCTGGTTTATAATCTCCTCTTCTGAGAGTGGGTGAGACCCGTGAATGTAATAGGATAGTCACTCCTTAATTAGGTTACATCATATGGCAAAAGTGATGGCATTGTCATTCCCAAGACTCCTTCATAGCCAACTGGAGGGAGATTCTCCTGTTGGTTTTAAAGAGGTAAGCTGTTATTTTGTGAGGGGCCCACTTGGCTGGGACCTGAAGGTGGCCTCTAGCCAGAGACTTACTTCTAGCCAACAGCCGGCAAGAAAATAGGGACCTCCAGCCTACAACTACAAAGGGCTAAATTCTTGAAAAACAACAAAACTGAATTCTGTCAACAATCTGAATGAGTTTTGAAGAGGACCCTAGGCTCCAGATGAGAACCCCTGGCCAACACCTCGATTTCAGCCTAGGGCGACCTGGAGCAGAGGACCCAGTTATGCTGTGCCCCAACTTCTGACCTACGGAGCTGTGAGATAATAAACGTGTATTGTATTGTTTTAAGACACTAAGTTTGGGGATAATTTATTACCCAAACCAGCACCTTCTCTTTGCGGCCTTCTTATTTTCCCATGGGGTTCTCCACACCTTTTGTGGCACTCATACGGCCCTTCACACTAACTGTCCTGGAGCGCTCACTGTATCATGCAGCTCCCACATCACCTGGGGAGTTGTAATCAGCAGGTGAGAGCATTGTCAGGTCCACTGCCTGTCATTTTGTGCCACTGACACTTGATAGAGTGTCTGGTGTGTATGAGCTATTCTGTAATTGGTTGTAGAATGAATGAAAAGCCATCCCATGTGGTATGCCTATAACATTCTACTTTATTATGGGAACTGATGGGGCCTGGGTTGTCGGAGGGTGCTTCCAAGAGCAGTTCCTGGTATACTTCAGCCTAGGGCCCCCGGATAGTCACCAGCCCAGACCTAACTTAATGTTAATTTTTAATGTGGGGGCCTCCTATATTATGAGCGTAGTGATAATTCTCTCTCCAAACCCATTTGAGGTCTCTCCATCCCACATTTTAGTGTCTTCTCAAACCATCATTTCTTTGCCTTTTCACATCTGTGGAGGCAGACAGACCTGAGAATCTCAGCTCTGCTACTCACTAGCTAGGGATCCATTATTTTACTCCTCTGAGTATGTTTCCTTGTCTGTAAAAGGGCAAAATAATTCTTACTGCTGGCAGAACTGTTGTAAGGATTCTGAGAGTGTATCCTGTACTTTGGAAGGTAAGCTCCATACAGGTCACAGGCCTGCCCTTTTTGTTCATGGCTGTGTTCCCAGTCACCCCCTCCCTCCGTCAATAAGTGCTCAATAACTTTATGGAATGAACAGCTTAGAGAAAGAATTTAGCACAATACCTGGTAGGTAGTAAGCATCCCACAAATGGCAGTTTTTATTACGTTATTTTGCAAAGGAGGGAACTCACCTGCGGATGTCTATCCAGGTGTTCTGTCCTGATTCAAATTCCACAGATTTCCCCATTTTATCACGCATTTTTTTTTTTTTTTGGCGGTACGCGGGCCTCTCACTGTTGTGGCCTCCCCCGTTGCGGAGCACAGGCTCCGGACGCGCAGGCTCAGCGGCCATGGCTCACGGGGTCAGCCGCTCCGCGGCATGCGGGATCTTCCCGGACCGGGGCACGAACCCGTGTCCCTTGCATCGGCAGGCGGACTCTCAACCACTGCGCCACCAGGGAAGCCCTATCCCGCAATTTTTAATGAGGTAATCATACACGCAGGGGTCACAAGAACCTCTCTCAAAGCTCCCACTGACCAATGGACAACCCTTAAATACAACACTCCCAAGAAAACTGACCCTCTCCCAGCATTTATGGGGGAGTCAGGATTCCAACAAAACCAGGAAGGCCCAAATTCCAAAGCAAATAAACTCGACTCATTCCCCACCCTGGGGGAGGGTGTTCACCCCCGTTTTGCTAAAGATAGAGCGCCGGCCCTCCCAGGGAACTTCCTGGCTTTTATTAGTTCATAATCCCAAATGTAACTTCAAAGATTTTTCTTTTGCAAGTGTGGGTGTGAAAGTGCTTCCCTAATCACATCTTGCGGGAGGATCTGGAACATCTGTACATTATTTGAAAACCTTGCATCCGGTTCGGATGTTTGGGTGGGTGGGAGACCCTGCGTGGTGGGATGAGACAGCAGGGGCACGTTAAAAACAAGTCAAGATGGCTTTTAAACAGAGGCAGAAAAATTAGGCAAAAATTACAAATGGCTAATCACCTTGGCTCAATTACACGTTTAATCAATAGCCCTCATCCCCCACTTTTAGCACCGGCGTAAGGGGGAAAAATAGGGCGCTAAGAAGTCTAAGCGATAAAGATCTTTCTCACCAAGAGCCTAGGGACAAAACTCATTACAGATAAGCCCAGTCCTCCATTTCCCCCGGACGCCTCTCCACGATTGCTAAAGTGGTTGCCGCTCCCCGGGGTAGCTGCCAGGAAATCGGTCCGGCCCCGCGGCGCAGCTTTCACCCAGCCAGGGGTTAGAGGCGCACTTCCTGCACCCTCCCCACCAGCAGGCTGTGGTGCGGGAACCTTCCCTCCTCCTGTGGAGCGGCGAGTTGGGAAAACTCCGCCACTGATCCACCGTAGCGCGGGGAAATGGTGTGTGGGACTCGAAAGGGCTGGTTTTTGCAAGCCTAGGATAGATATTTCTCCCCTCCCCCACCTCTCCCTGGCCGGGAACAAGACCAAAGGAAGCCCAAGATGAAGAAGGAAAAAAAAAGAAATTAAACCCCAACGCGGAGCCCGAGTGCGAAGGCCGCTTGGCTTTGTTTCCAGGCGGGGGCATTCGCCGGGTTGGGGGCGCGAGCATGGAGTGAACAGGGGGCGGACAGGGCGCGCCCCACCGCGGTGCTGCCAGGGCGAAGAAACCCAACATAAAACCTCCTTGCCCTGTAAAGGCAGCAGGCCGCCCCAACCTTTCCTCAAACCGGAGCCAGGGCCCCCCCCCCCCCCCCAAGTCGCGGATACGCGAGCAACGCAGAGGGGGCGGGGGAAACCTCGCCAAGCCCGCTCGCAGCGCGGCGTCTTTAAGAACTCGCAGGACGGGAATCTGGGAGAGACTCGCAGGTCCCGAAGGCAGTCGCTCTCCTCCTTCTCTCCGAGACCCGTCCAGAGCGGCCCCTAGCCCCGAAACTGCCCCAGACGACACTGCAGCACCCGGGGCTGTGGGCGGGGAGAACCGGGTTGTAAGACGCCTGCGAGCTGGGAGCCGAGTGCGGCTGCTTTAAGAGCGCGGGGCGCGCGCGCCCGCCGCCGGCAGCCCGGCTGCGCGCCCTGGGTCGCGCGCCGCCGTCACGCCGCCGCGCGCCCCTTGCTCGCTCGCTCGCCGGCTTTAAAGTCTCTGCCAGGATCCATGCTCACATGTTACTTCCTGTATGGAGGCATGGCTAGTTTCCAGCCCCGCGCTCCCCGATCCTCCCCAGCTCGCGCCAGAGCCACAACTTTCAGGAGCATGGACTGAAGGCGCCCTCGCCCCAGCGTCCCTCTGAGATCCTTTTGTGTTTCCCTCGGTTTCCTCTGGCTGTTTCTATTTTGGGGGGCTCTTCGCTCCCCCCGCCTTTACCCGCCCCTTCCCCTCTCGCAAACATGCCTTCTTCCTTCCCCGGGCCCTGGAAGGAGCTGCCTGCCTGAAGCCCGGAGACGCAGCGCCGCGCTCAGCCCCGCCGCCGCCCGCCGGCTCTCGGGCTGCGCTGCCGACTCAAGTTGGGGATCCTCGGCTGCTCGCCGCCGCCGCCTGCGGTCCCTGCCTACCCCGGGCCCCAGGCATCACTGCCGCCCGCCGACTCCTCGCCCTGCCCGCTCGGCTCGCTCCTTTTTGAACGGCAAGCAGCCCTTCTCCGCCGAGGATCGTCCCCAGCGTGGCTCCGCGTTCTCGGTCACTTTTTGAGATTTTCCGGGGGGCGCTCGGCGGCTTCCCGGATTCCAGGGGGACTCGGTCCGCTGAGCGCGGGGGCCCAGTAGAGCGGACTAGCAGGGGAAGAGCCCGGGCTTAGCGAAGGCTTACACAGAGGCAAGAACTTATTCAACAAGTTTACCCCCCCTTGCTTTCTTCTTTTCGATGTGCGTTTTCGGACATGCGGAGGTTACTGGAACCGTGTTGGTGGATTTTGTTCCTGAAAATCACCAGTTCCGTGCTCCATTATGTCGTGTGCTTCCCCGGTGAGTGCCGGCCGCCGAGGGGACGCGGCCCTGGCTAGCGCGCGCGGGGGATGCGGAGTTGCCGCCGGGGCATGGAGCTCGGGTGCCCGTCCCGGAGACCCCGGAGAGGGTGGAGGGGGGTCGACGCCCGCGGAGGAGAGAGGGAGCCGCTCCGCTGGTTCTGGCGGCGTAATTAGGGAGGCTGGTGGTTGGGCAGGGTGGAAGCAGGGGCTGGCCGGGGAGGGGGACAGGGGCCGCAGGAGTCTGTCTCTCGCTCGGGTTTAGGGGGCCCGGGGGAGTCGGAGTCAGGAGAAAAGACTCGTTCTGTTGACCCGCCGCTGTTCGGGAGAGCTAGCGCTCTGGGGCTGTTGGGGAGATTGGGGCCATGGGGAGTATGTCTCTGTGGGTTTGGGGGGCCCAGGGTGCGTCCGTCGCTCAGGCGAGGGTTGAAGGGGCTCAGAAGGGGGGGACTTGATTTGCTGCTCCCCGACTCTTTGGAGAGGCTAGTGTTCGGGGAATGGAAGCTGGAGGCTGGCCGTGGCGGACTGGGGATGTTGGAAGCAGCCTGCCTTCTGGTCTCGGGGGTCAGGGACGACCCTGGCTCGGGGCTGGGGCACGGGCTGAGCTTCGGTGCCGGCGCGATGGAGCCTTCCTGGGTGCGGGGGCCTGGGAGCGGTGGGAGGGCAGGGAGCAGGCGGTTTAGGGAGATTCGTGGCTCCCCCAACCCGGGCCCGCGGCCCCTTTATCCCCCAACTCTGCTTGGCTGGGCTGCTCGGGTCTGGGCGCGGGGGGGGGGGG
>NW_006780016.1:1878795-1879062 GCF_000442215.2 Lipotes vexillifer
GGGGGCGGGCGGGTCGGCAACTGAATTGCTGTTCGTGCCGGGGCGGATTTTTTTCTGTCTCGCGCCTTGCCTACCTTCATCTTTACCCTTTTGCAGGCTGTTCGCGGCTGGCAGACCCAGACCCGCTCCTTTCTGGTCGGGTTAAGACAGGAACAGTATTGGCCATTGATGAAGATAATAAATCACCGCACGTAGCGGTGTGCGGCTCGGCGACCCTCCACTTCCAGCCCTCCACCGGCCGACCCCCCCCCCCCCCCCCCCCCTCCC
>NW_006780016.1:1879740-1883323 GCF_000442215.2 Lipotes vexillifer
CCCGCCTCCTCTTTCCACTAGGGGAGGGCAGAAGCCAGCTGTCTCCCTCTTTCCTCTTGTAGCCTCCCCTTTCCCCCCAGGCTGCAGCCCTGAGCTCCCTTCGGTCTGTCCAGCCCCCTCCCCCAGGTGGAGGCCTTGTCCTGTGCCCTAGTCGGGGAAGGGGTGGGAAGAAGGGAACGATTCGTTTTTCATTCTTTGCTCTCCTAAGGACTGGGAACCCCCCCCCCTCCCCCCCGCTTTTCTGCCTTCTCATCCACCAGCTCCTGGATATTCGGAGGAGGGTGTTATCCAGAAAAAAAGGAACCTGCCTCCCGATGTTTCTGCTCCCCCTTGTCATAGCCGCCTGTCCCCGGGTGGCCCGAGCGCACGGTTTTGGTGCACCGGGCCCCCCACCTCCGTCGTGCGCCCTGGATGAGGTCGCGGGCGCTCTTGCTGCCCTCGGGGACTGGCAGCGAGTTTCCTCTTTGCAGGCACGGGGGTGGCCTCGAGGGGCAGAGAAGCAAAGCACTCTTTTTTCTCCGGGCACCTCGTATTTCCCTCTGCACATTCTCCTGTCCCCAGAACCGCACGGAGCTCCGGCCACAGCCCAGAACCCCAGCTCGGATGCCGAGCGAGGACGTGCGTTCACACTCACCCGAGGCCTGGGGTTTGCTCACCAGGGTCCTGCCTCCACTGGGACGCGGGGGCGGTGTGGACATTTACCCTTAAACATCCCCCTTGCTTCCCCAGTGCTCAGTATTTGTGTTAATCATTGAGCTTCCTAGACTTTTTTCTGTGTCGTGGACTTGCCGTCTGAGTGGGCTCAGGTGCACACTGGGGTTGAACTTCTTAAGGGTCATGTTTTAATGGCGGTGAGTGGGAGGCAGCAGGGGAGCAGCCTTGCGAAATACGGGGAATTTCTAATTCCACTTCTGGCCTTCAACTTACATTTGGGTGTGCAGTCAGTGGGCCAAGCCGTGATTTCTTTTTTCTGATGTGTGAGGAAGCCTTGAAATCCAAAATGGGACCACCAGTGATGCCGCCTGCGTCGGGCTGGGACAGTTTTCGTCTTCCACATTTTCTATGCGTGCTCACGCTACGAGGTAAATAAATAGCCCATTCCGTGGTTCGGGAGCCGTAGGGTGTCGGAAAGGGAAGGGGCAGTAGTGCGAGGCGCGGGGAAGGAGGGCTGTGGTTTGGGAAAGTGCTCCCGGAGAGGGTGCAGCGGCAGCCTTTGCAACCAAAGTTAAAATGTCAAGAGCCAGAGACGCCTGCTTTCCATTTTCCGAAACTGCCGCGACGCTGCTGGACCTCAGGGGGCGCCCCCGAGCCGCTCGTCAGGCTCCCGCCACCTCCACCCGCCTAGGTGCCATGGGGCCGCGGTGGGATGAGGCTGGGGCTGGAGGCTGGGCCGCTGCAGATGCGCCTGGGAGCAGAGAGGCGGCCTCAGCTCCACCCTGGTGCTCCTGGGCGGCTCTCAACCGGTGGGGACCCGAGTGCTCTTTGGGACACCCCTTCTTGCCAGCCCTGACCTGAGAAGGCTTTATCTGCTTGACACGAGGGATAAAGATGCTTCTGGTGTTGGATTAGGGTCCTCCTTGTGACATCTTCACCAAAATCCCTTGTTGGTTATTTTGTTTTGTTTCCTCTCAGAATTGTGCGAACTTTTCTGATACATTTGTTCTCAGCTCCTGTGAAAGATACAGGGTAACTTTAATTTGGGAGGGTTTTGGAAACATTGCCCTGGCCTGAATCTTTCCCCAGAGGATGGGAAACAGTGGCTTTTAGTCTCTGAACGGCAGTTATGGCAGGTGTGGGACCCGTGTCGCCATTAATGTTTCAACTGATGTTTCCATTTTCCAGAGCACAGTGTTATCAACATGATGTAGTGCATAGGACGTTGTTTTCTGACATCTAAAAAAAAAACTCTATTATGGAAAAACTTACGAAAATGGAAAAATATAATGGGACCCTGTGAACCCCCTACTCAGCTGTAACAGTTACAACTCAATTTTCCCTCTTCCTTTACCCACCCCATCCTCCCCAACACCTCATTATTTTAAAGCAAATCTTACACACAGTTCATTTAAGCATTTGGTGTATATATCTCCATTGAGGATTTAAGTGCCTCCAACAGCAAATAAATTATGTTATTTGGAAGGGTTAACATTTTGTATATTTTACATTCTTAAGCTATTCAGCGGAAACTTAATTTTTTTTTTAATTGACTTCTCTTTCTGCCCTCAGAGTTGAAACCCTTCTCTTTGATTCTGATATGTTTTGTACAGTAATTACATTACATCTAGGAGGCTGATGTTGGAAACTTTTCAGATGGGTAAGCTCTGCTGTGCACCTTGGATGTGTCAGAATCGGAGGATCCATGATTGATGTCCTGCGAATCTCCCTCTGAGCTCTCTTGGTGTATTTGCATGTACATGCTTTAGTCTTGGTGGACAGCTTCTATGGACTTATTAGAAAAATGCCGAAGTAACATTTGTAAGTCAGCAGTCTTACTCTTCAGGGATGGGGTGAGAAACCATGCACCCCCGCAGCCCCTTCCCCGAAGTGTCTTATTTGAAAATGGAGGATCTTTATCCAGTCTTGAAACTTGGTTCCCTCTAATGCAGTCATGGAATAAAATTTTCGATGTTTCCTTCTAAACAGTGTTCATATTACAGAGTTGATGAAGAATATTAGTACAAATAGGCATGACAGGACCTTTTGGAAGTACTGAAGTTGCTGTTGCCACAGGCAGAATGGTTATTGGAAAGGTTGGCTGAAGTGAGAAAAAGAACTAAGCAGTTGTGAAGCTCTGGGCATCGCCCCTTAATTATGGACCCGTTTTCACAGAATAAAAGATAACATTGTTTAAATGAGGCAGTATGGGGAATGCTGATGATTTAACACAGCAAAATAAAACAAAAACCCTTTCTGATTCATCTTTCTATTCTGAAAATCTCCCAAGTTAATGTAGTATAATCAGTTACATATCACTGCACTAATTGAAATGAACTTTCTTGCTTTTTATGAAAGAGCATTTAAAATGCCCCAGAACAATTATTATTAGGGATCCCCTTCTACTTCCTTACCCCTCCCTCATTTTCCTGGAAACTTCTTGACCAAAAGGACAGTCTGGACACATTAGCCATACCTAGGTGAGGAAAGCAGTTAAGTGTTGCTGGTGCTTTGTTGCTTTACCTCTTTCCTTTTATGGTGAAAGTTTTTTTGTTTTTTTGTTTTTTTAAAATCTGAATATACCTTCAGCATTCTACTCACAGCATGCAGGACAATGCAATGTCATTCCTTAGCAGGATAAAGTTGTAATATAGGTGTGCATTCTGAGTTGCAAGAATGAAAAAAGTTGTGATTAACACTTTAATTCTAGGGCATATCTTTCATGTAGTCACATTTCATAAGTCAGACTTTATGGGAGAAATTCAAAGCATCTGAAGTTATCTCAAAAGTGCTTGACCGTCTGGGAGGATCCCACGTGCCGCGGAGCGGCTGGGCCCGTGAGCCATGGCCGCTGAGCTTGCGCGTCCGGCAACGGGGGAGCCACGACAGTGAGAGGCCCACATATCGCAAAAAAAAAAAAAAAAAAAAA
>NW_006780016.1:1883354-1885407 GCF_000442215.2 Lipotes vexillifer
CCCGCCCAGTAAGCTCTTGGTGGGCTTTGGTTATAGGTTGACCATTATCAGGTGAGGGGTGGTAATGAGTGAAGCTGCGTTTTTGGCTGGCTGTGTAAAGAATAAAAGGTCTGTGTATCTAACAATATAAAGGAAGCCAAGGAGATGTGCCTTGCCTCCACTTTTAGTTCTCCGTCTGAGCTTGATCTGGGCAAAGCTGGTAGCTACTGATAGGGAGGGGCTCAGGAAAGTGAGAATGTTCTTCTGAGAATAGCCTGCCCCCAACAGGCGGTGAGAGCTGCTTGTGGAATTCCATGGGCCGTTGCTGAATTTGAACCAGATTGAGGTTGCCTTGGTACATGTTAGGCCCTCAGTAAGTATTCCCAAATGATTAAACGATCCCATACCTTTGTTTGCCTGTCTGAGAAATGGAAGTGACCCTCTTGCTTGTGAAAGACCCAATTCCAGAACTATGGCAGTGTTGTGTGCACTCAGAAGAGCAAATGCACACCTGTAAAAAAAGTTCTCTGTTACTGACTTTGCTTTGACTTTTTTTTTTTTTTTTTCTCGGTACGCGGGCCTCTCACTGTTGTGGCTTCTCCCCCGTTGCGGAGCACAGGCTCCGGACGCGCAGGCTCAGCGGCCATGGCTCACGGGCCCAGCTGCTCCGCGGCATGTGGGATCTTTCTGGACCGGGGCACGAACCCGTGTCCCCTGCATCGGCAGGTGGACTCTCAACCACTGCGCCACTAGAGAAGCCCGTGACTTTTTATTTTTTATTTGTTTACATGGAGTTCTAACCAAAAAAATCACTCCAAAAATGATGCATGTTTTTAAATACCATTTACCTCTCCTTGCTTTTTTCCTACAATTCCTTTTTGTCTCAAATTTTCAAGACAAAGAAATTGTTAATGTCTCTTAAAAAAAAAGATTGGAAGTAATGTAGGTGAATTTCATTTTCAGAAAAGCCTGTGATGATTGAAATATATAACAGATAAGTTTGTGGGTTTTTCCTATTATGAGAAGGACTGTGAGGTTTATCAGCGATGGCTGTGCAAGATCACTTTAGGTAGCTAGAGGGCTTCATGAGCAGTTGTCTCCTTCTATAGGGACACCTATAATTGGAGGGGCCGTTTCATCTGGTATGACTTGTAGCAAAATGTTTGGTGTTTTGACAGAAAAAATATATGATCTTTGTGAGTCTGGCTTGCCAGGCCTATGCAGTCTCAAAATTTTTATGACTACAGCACTTGATATGATGATTTAAAAAAAAAAAAACATTGTAAAAAGTGCTTTTAGGGCTGGGTCGGGGAATGTCAGTCAGCTAACCAGGTTCCAGATATGCCCGGTTTCTCTTTTCGGATCCCCCTTAACTGAATTGGATGGTGTTCCTGCTGCTTTTGGGGTGGAGGATGGAACACAACTTCTCCACTGAAGGAGAATCAATGTTCTATTTTATCTGCATATGAAAAGGAGAGATTTTTAGGAGCCTAGAACTTGTTAATACTTTTTATTTCCTTTCTGAGCCAGGTAGCTATGGAAAGTTGTTTAAAATATATCAGAATATCATCTCGAGCCAATCGGCCTCTGCCATTACTAGCTGTGCTGCTTTAGACAAGTTACTTAACTTCTCTGTGCCTCACTTTTTTGCCCTCTCTTTCTCTGCAAAATGGCATAGTGATATAGGACCCTGACTCCTAAGGTCTTTGTGAGGCTCGAATGAGAATGCATGCTAAAGGACTTAGCACAGTACATGGTAAATAGTAAGTGCTCAATAAGTTAACCATTTTTTGTGTGTGTTAAAGAGATTTGGGTAGGAGTATAGAGAAAGAAGAAAATTGAACTGAAAAAGACAATTATATGTAAAACAAAAACATTTTGAAAAAATTTATATAAACTTGCATGATGATTTTTGTGCCTGGATTTGCTCTTGAGGGCGAGGGAGGCTGGCATGAGGGCATCCCATGTATAATTAGTAAAATGGTTACATTTTGAGATTTAAAGAAATGAGAAAGCCTCCATGAAGTCTGAGATAACCTCCTTGCTCACATCGCAAAGAAGGTCTCCTCTTTCC
>NW_006780016.1:1885417-1982984 GCF_000442215.2 Lipotes vexillifer
TTCCCTGCTTAAAAGGTGAAAAATGTTTTCTGCAGGCTTAAAATGTACCATGCTAGATCCCTGTGTGGTGTTATCCTCTGTAGAAAGAGCTGCTTGGTCCTGCACCCTGGAATGCCCATCCCCCTTGTAAGGCCTGCTGTGCTGTGTGGTAACCAAGGAGAATGGGTCTACCTTTGACTGTCATTTCTGGGTTTTAATTGTGTGCCACTAATGGGAAACAAACAGTAGTCTTTGGGTGATGCTTTTATTTTGTACTTGTGTGACACTTGAACACACACATGCCCTTGTCTCCATATCTTCATGGATTCAGACCTGCAGAGGATACAAGAGAGAACCACACACTGTGCGTGCAAAGCTCCTGCCCTCTAATCAGTTTTTTTGCAAACTGAAATCAGCATGATGGTTTTCTGACCAAACAACAAAATATGATTTTAAACTACTCGACTTAGCTATTTTGGGGTTGTAGCAAAGTGACACAGTTGGCTGCCGAAATCTAGCAACTAAAAAAGAAGCAATGAAAGCATAGTTCATGGAATATGTAACACTTCCATGTAAGAAAATAGGACAACTGCTCTTATTTTTGGGTCTGTGATACTATTTTCTTAATGAGGAGAGGGAAGCAGGTTGTCAATTGATACTGCAGTGGGTATACTTTTGAGGAATTCATATGAGTTATTAGATGAATCCAAGAGGTGTTTGAATTCTGGCACCACTGCAGCCACTTGAATTCCACAGTGCACTTAAATCAGATAAACTCATCAGTTTGGAATAATCCGGGTAGGAGACACAGCCATTAGCCATTTACCAGACATAAAAGCATAGTCCAGATTAGTGAGGAAATGTCACTGACTTTTCAAGAGTCAAGTTAGTCACGAATCATCAGTAGGATTCTTTTACAAGGCGATGGTTATTTATAAAAAGTGAGTTCTGTTCGTTTTTTAAAATATATCATTTTTCCTGAAGTGTTTCAGTTCAGTGAGTGTGGAGGTTAAGAGCCATCGTCTTGGCCTTGGCTATGTCACTGGGTAGCTGTCATGTCGCTATGTCACTGGGCAAATTCCTCAACATCCTGTGGAAGTGGGGTTGGCTGGTAGTGGGGGTCTGGGAGACCTCAGAGGTCCAGGATGAAATTCTTGATCTGTTGTAGCAGTGTTATGTTGAGCAAATGGGCCTCATTTTTTGAATCTCTAAAATGGGAACAATGGTTATAACAGCCCATACTCACCAGGCACTTGCCATGATCTAGCTGCTGTGTCTGAGCTTCCTATATGCCTTTAATCCTCTCTGGAAGAAACCGTGAGTATCCTTACTTTAGAATGAGGATGAGTAAACTAAACCCAGGAGGAGGTTGTCACTTGTTCAAGGTCACCTTTGTTAGGGGGGGTAGGTAAGATATGTCTCTCTAGTTGTCTCTTAGAATTATTTTGAGTCAGGGACTTCCCTGGTGGTGCAGTGGTTAAGAATCTGCCTGCCAGTGCAGGGGACACAGGTTCGATCCCTGGTCTGGGAAGATCCCACATTCCGAGGAGCAACTAAGCCCGTGCACCACAACTACTGAGCCTGGGCTCTAGAGCCTGCAAGCCACAACTACTGAGCCCGCGTGCCTAGCGCCCGTGCTCCGCAACAAGAGAAGCCACCGCAGTGAGAAGCCCGTGCACCGCAACAAAGAGTAGTCCCCGCTCGCCGGGAAAGCCCACGCGAAGCAAGGAAGACCCAACGCAGACAAACATAAATAAATAAATGAATGGGAAAAAAAATTTCGAGTCAGAATGGTTGCTGTTTATTTGGAAGATGTTTTTCCTAATTGCACAGGAAGGCCGGTTAAAAGACAGACCCAGCCGTTTGTATTTGACACTGCTATTCCCATATAAGCAAGTACCATAAACACTGGGTGAAATAAAGGTGTTTTCCTGTATTTGCTACAATTAAGTAAGGAAGTAAGGCAATTACTATAGGATTTTATTTGGTTACACTGAAGAGATGACCTTTCTGCAAATTACTTTAGCTTCTGAATAAGCTGATAATAACTGAATAGAGTGAGTTTGCTGGTGGTGAGTTTTCTGAATCCTCTTCAAAAAGATCTAAATTGATTTATAATTTTATAAGTTTATATATAACTTAATTATATAAGTTTATAATTTGAGAACTTTCGTTTAGGGCGTTGAATATGATGGTTATGTTATAATAATGGGGTATTATCATCCCATGTATCATTTGAGTGTGGCCTGCAGGCTCTGAATTACAACTTCAGGAAAATGTCTAAGGGAGTTGTGCTTGGCATGAGATGGTTTTGGGTTTTGGATTTTTTCTCTGGAGTTTAGAACTAGCTATGGAAGTCCGCCAAGCCAGCTGTGGGATCGGGGCAAGACCCTCAGTTTCTTTGGGGTTGTTTTCCTCACCCTTAACTAAATGGCTTCTAAAATTCTTCCGGAATTTTTAGGGATTGTTGATTACACACTGGGTGGTTTGGGAGGTTGTGGCCTTTCTGCAATACACAACTCAGATTCCCAGTCCATATTATAATGTGATTTGTGAGGGGTCCTTCCGGTTAGCTTTACTCTGAGAGTTTGCTTTTTAAGGTGTTAAGAACCCTTTGATTATTTCTCAAACCCTGCTGCACAATATCCCGGGCGAGTTAACAAACAAGGTAGTGAGTGGATCTTGGTTAATGAAATGCCTGTAAGCTATTTTTTTTTTTTTTTAAACAGGAAACCTGATTTCTCCTGGAGTCCAGGTTTAAAAGAAAGGAAAAAAGGAAGTTTGCTCATGCCAATGAAGTTAAGCCTGGATTTTAAAACTATTGAATGTGATTTAGGATTGGGATGGTGGTGGCAGGATTCTTTGTCTATAAAGAAATCCCCAAGGTAGTTCCTGAGCTTACTCTGGAAAAGAGGAATGGAGGAAGGACAGTCATTCGGGTTATTTGGACCTCTGCAGGGCACCTCTGGCCAGCACGTGCTCTGTTTGGCTATACTGTGTTGAAAAACAGTTGAATTAAAAAATGGGGCATTTCTCATTCATGTCATCAACAAGTGTATCCTGAATGCCTGCAGCGAGCCAGGGACTGGGGAGACAGTGGTGACCAAAACAGATGGAGACTCCTGCCCTCATGGGGGCTTCTCATAAAAGTCTGGGAACTCCTGGAAAATTGGAAGGTATAGCAACATAGGGCGTGTGTCTTGCTGGACAACAACAGTAAGCTGGAATTAAATAGTAGGCGCCCCTTGAGATGGGGCCCTCACCTGGGCTGCAGTGGTTATTTACAATTCTCAGCTGTCTCTGGAGGTGTTTGCCACCTGCATAGGTGATTTCTACCCGAGGGACACTTTTTTTTTTTTTCTCTTTTTCTTTTTTTGCTGTTGTTTGTTTGGGGTTTTGATTGCCTGGATTGCTTGTGTGTATATGTGTATGTGTGTGCATGTGCTAGTGCAACCAAGTGCATCATTGGCTGATGAAGTGGCACCCTTCCTATGGGTCTGAAGTTCAACTCTCCCGGCTGTGTTGTTTTTTGGCTCTGCGCATAGCCTGCTGCTTGGACACTTCATAATAATGTGGCAGGTTTACTGCTGATCTAAATTACTGTTGGCTTGTTCAATTTTTAAAAGTTTCTCATTTAAGAACTAGTGCCCTTGGTCACTTTCTTGTCACCAGACTCCCCAAGAAGGGCATGATATGGGGGGTTAAGAAACAGAAGGCCAGTGACCAATACAGTAGAATCTAGTAAATTAATATTGGAGATGTCACCTTAGTGGGTCCCTTGGCAAAGAGCTTAATTTTTTCTTATAATCTCCCTGGTCTAATAATTTTTCGCATGTGACACATGTATGGATTTCTAATCTGTGTTGGAAATATCACGTATCTTAATTCATCCAACAACAACATAGAAAAACCTGAACTTTGGATGGAGTAGAGTGTCCAGCTTTTGGTACATGGGCATTTGGAAGATTTGAGCAGGTAATTCCTTCACCCTAATTCCAGCACGTGTTCTTTAAGTAGTCATTATAATATACGGTACATCTGTGTGAATTGTTCGTGTATGACTCAGAGCCTAATTAGGCTCCATGCCCTTTGAGGGCAAGACTTCAGTCCTTCCACCTGCTGAATCCTCAGTATCTAGGTGGTGGTAGTCAGTTTTGAGCACTGAGAGAATGAGCAGCTAATGCTCTCTAGAACACTTACAGGACATTTACAAGACAGTAATAATATCATTGTTTGTGTTTTCCAGAAATGTCACATTGCATCCTCTTAAGAGACATGATATCCAAGGTCAACATCTTTCTCAAGAGAACTCAGAGTTTATATATATTGTCATGGTGTTTGAAGTCCATCTTTAAAAACGGAGAAGCTAAATTTGTACTTTGTATTACTGGTCACCAGGGTATCTGTTGCTGAAAATGATATATTCTAATTAGGGGTCAGATGTCTCATGGGGCAGCAGGGTTAGGTTTTGATGGTCTCAAGCGTTTTTTTCTCTCTTGTGCAATAATTTAGGCTAAATTCTGTGAATCTGGTGTTCATTTGCATCAGAAATGACCTTGGCTGTAGGGTCGATCCGGGAGAAGTAGGTGGTCTCATTTCTGCTTTGGTTGTCCTGGTGACAGTGACACGAGGTAGGTAGAGGGCAGCAGAACTTGCTTGAGCTGACTGTAGAGCGTGAAGATGAATGTTGATCTGTTGCCTGGTAATGGCTTTGGGCAGGTTGGTCTAGGAGAAGGGCTTGCCTGAACTGACCATTTGGGCTTGCTTGACAGGTATCGGTTTGACAATGTTGTCTAATGCCCTTGGTTAAACAGGTGTTAGCTGTGCATAATGTCAGTCCAAATGTGCTTAGGCATAAGTTAAGTTTTCTAGCGCACATCGCTACTCAGTGCCTACCCTCTTTTATTCGTCTCCCAGCCAGTTATTTTCTCTTTCAAAACTAGTCATTTTCTCTGCTTACGTGTGTGCAGAGGCCACGTGTGGAGGGTGCGGAAAATCACTTGACAGTTTTAGGCATCAGCCCCTTATTTTCTCAATTGGTCAGTTTGCGCAGAAACTGCTGAAATTATTTTATGTGATAGAGGGTGGGTGACTCTGGCATTAGAGTTTTTTCTGGACCTTTTTAGGATAATGCTTTTTAAAAGAAAAACGTCTCAGTTACTGCAGTGTGTTAACTGATGTTCGGGACCTGCTGGTTCCTGAGGTTTGTGTCTTCACTCGAGATGCTGAGTGGAGGGAAAATTGATTTCTGGAGAAGCTGGGGGAGCTGTAAACACTCTGACCAGATAAACAAAGCAGTCTGTGGAAATAACTCTCAGATGCCTAGGGACCTTTAACAGGGTTTTGAGGAAATGAGACTTAAGGTGGGTGGATTCAGATGAAAGAGGCCAGTGGCAAATGCATGTTTTTGGAATTGCACAGATCTGTCAGTCAAGTTAACTGGCTCAAGTTAGTGAATCTGAGCTTTGTCCTGTACTAAGTTGGGTCTGTACCTCCTTGACTGTTTTTCTCATCTGTAGAATGGGAGTTTCCATATCCCAGAGTCCTTGCGAACGTGGAATGAGATCCTGTGCGCAAAACACCAGGAAAGCGTTAGGCGCATAGGACGGTATAAATGGTACCTGTTTTTAATAGCTGTTGCTTAAGACTTATGAAAGAAGCTCTTGCATAACTATGCCCTCAGTTAACACCATGCAACCCTAAGAAAAGGTGGGAGGGCTGGAACTTGGAGGAGAGCAGAGATCCCACAGTTCATGAAGTAGCCGGATCAGAATTTGAATTTGGCTTTTCTGGATGATATCATGTTCCTTCTCTGCTGGCAGAGTAGGTGGTGGATGAATTAAGGCACACGTGACCACTCAGGAACATTGTCTGTTGACGGAGATGTATTAAAAGGTCTGTTAGGTTTTAATTTTCCCTAAATACCCCCTGCTTGAAGGAACAGCCTTAGGTTACCCTTGGTATCTCATTACTGAAGTTATCTGTGTGGGTAAGATGTACATGCCTTGCTGTATCTCTCTGTTAATGCGGGACCCTTCACATGCTCTGCGTGCATGCAGATGGAAACATTCAGTGACAGTCTGTAGCACGTGTGTTTGTATTCTTCTTGCCCCTGCGCTTTTTTGCAGTTTTTCTACACAGGGATTGGAAATTGACATATGAGGCCCTTCATCTTTACCCGTAGCCATGGCAGACATTGCTAGTTGATCACAGAACTCTTTCCTGCTAAGGCCCGCCCGAACTGGGGTTTAGAATCCTTTGTAAGAGTTGGCCTGGGAGAGGACTTTTATGCCATCCCTGTGCTATACTGAGACATGTTAGTCAACCTGTGAAAATAGCATTTGGAGAGGCATATCCAAGGGGCTTTTATATCCTTGCAAATAGGTTTGCTGCTCTACAGGCAATTTTTAAGCCATACAGCTATTTTCAAATTGACCTGAAACAGCAGGTATCAATAGCAAGTACCTGTGCAAAGGCTTCCTGATCCATGAAATTGATTTGGGCTCATACTTGACTCACATTCATTTATTCAGGGGGAAAAAAGTCCAGTCTCTTGATGGTGGTTACATCATGTTCTAATGGGTAAGCTTTACTAATGGAGGTTTAGGGATCTAAAATTAGTTGCTTATTTTTTATTTCTTCAAAGCCCAGAGGTTTTGCATCAGATGATGGCTCTTTTAGGACTGTTTATATTCCAAAGTGACACCTTTTTGAATTCCTAGCTATTTAAGTAAGTGTTACATATGGGCTTGGTAAACAACAGTTTTCAAAACTGTGACTGACTAAATGGGCCCTTTCCCCCTGTTGTTTATACCTGGTAAAGTATCTTGTGTTTACTCTGAATACATTCGCTGTTACCTTTAGGGTAGCTTGTTTCTCAAAATTTGAGCGGTCCTCTGATCAGTATTATGTTTGATAAGGAAATTGGAGAGCAGGGATGAAAGGCAAAAGGAATTCTTTCGTGAAGCTGACATCAGATAAATTTGTGGTGTTGGTAATATACCAAGTACTTAGATGACATCAAGTGAGCCCATATTTGTTTCCTGGGTGTGGATTTTCCCCCTAAAGGTCCCTTCTAATGTTGGGCCTTAGCTAATTTACTGTGAAATATCTGTAGAGCTGTGCTGTCCAGTATGGGAGCCCCCAGCCACATGTGGCCATTGAGCCCTTGACATGTGACTTGTCCAAATTGAGATGTGTTTTAAGTGTAAAATACACACTGGATTTCCAAGACATATGGAAAAAGTATGTAAAATCTCATTAAAATTTTACATTGTCTATTGAAATGATGTTTTAGATATATAGGGTTAAGTGGACTATATTAAGAGTAATATCACCTGTTTCTTTTTACTGTTTCATGTGACTGTCATAAAAGTTAAAATTGTATATGTGGCTCCCATTCGTGGCTTGCACTGTATTTTTATCGGATAGCGCCGGTTTAGGGCGCTCCTTCAGACCTTGCCTGGCCTTTCACAAGAACATTTCATAACTGCAGTCCCGTGTGTGACAGCGATCACGTTTTCCATCCCTGCCCCTTGAAAACACAGGACCAGGAGAGACCCTTGTCATTGATGGAGAGAGTTGCCTTCTGGACGCACTGGCACTAAGAAGCACTGGAGTCTGGGTGATATCAGGATAGAGGTCTGTGGCTTTGTTTGCCCGTCTGTGAAATGGGGTAATAGTCCCTGCTCCACGAATTTGTTGAAGGAGTAAATGAGGTAAGTCATGGAAGGCGTTTGGCACAGGCCTGGAAAATAGGAAGCACTTGAAAATAATAACCATTATTGTTTTAGCTCGTGAGTGGGCATTTAGCAGAGCTCCTGGCTTCGATTTCTCCCCATTCTGGTTCCAGTTGGTCATGCCTTGTGGGACCTGTGGAGGGTTGCAAACAGGCCTGCATGCTTTTAAGACACCAGCCTCTGCTGCCTAGGAAATCCAGGTCTGCGTAGAATACCTTGAGCATTCTGATTGCTCTCTTGCTCAGCAATTCAAAAAGCAGCGGGGACCTTAGAGATCTTCGGAGATTGCCAATGGCCTGCAGAAATTCCCTGACAAGACTGCTAATGGGTCGTAGTGCCCATGCCCTCCTGCCAGGTGGAAGAGGCCATAGAATCTTTCCTCACACAGTCTCCCAGGCCCGTGTATTTACTCTCCTGGGTATTTGGTTTTATTGCGGCCCAGGTTCCTGTTTCTGGCCAATCTCATACCAGATCCAAGCACTGCACTCTGGGTTATTACCAGGAAGTTGTCCAAGCTTTGCCACAGCGGTGGATTTGTTAAGATGGGTCGGGGGCTTGTCTCTGCGTTAGTATAGTAGAGACACATCCAGAACGTCTCTAGAGGATGTTTGATTCCTTCCTACAACAGAATGTCAAAATGAAAGGCTCTTCCAAGTAGAGTAGATATTCTGTACTTGCCAAGCTGCTGCTGAATTTGGACGTGGAAGATAGGGGGAATGTGAGAGACATAACACACTTCTATCCGGAAGCTCAGGTCCGCCTACAGGGGTTTCTAGCCAGGGTCCTGTGTATCAGTGCACATCTGCAGGCCAAGAACTTGGGCGAGGGTGGCCGCTGCTGGGGAGGGAAGCAGCGAGTTGGCTGGGAAAGTCCATCCCTGTTTAATTGTTCTTCAGGTTCTGGATGGGGCTGCTTCCTTCCCAGGGAACGATTGGCAGGGTGGACACATACCCTTTGTTTGGTGCAGCCGATAAGAATCTGGGTTTCAGTTCTAAGTTCTTTTATGAGGGATAAACAAGGATGTTGAAGTCTTCAAGTTAGGGTGTTGAAGGAGTGTCAGTGGGTCCTCAGGCCCGGCCCTGAGGCTGCCTTGGAAACCCAGGGGAGAGGTGATGAGAGCAGCTGTGTGTGCCCACGTGGGAAGGGGAAGAAAAGGAGCTCCCTGAGGACTTTCTCATTCTCTTTGGCAGAGCCAGATTTCAGAGTGACTCTTAAAGGAAAATAGTCCTCCAGACCTTTCTGTCCACACAGAGTTTTAGTATTTCTCTTGAGTTACCAAGGCAGATCCCTTTTTAGGGATGGTGTGATCGCCTGTGTCTGCTGCTACTGACAGCTGCCCTGCTCCCTGTCCTTTCACGAGGTCTGGGAATTTTATTCCTTGGTAGTGTTTCCTGCTCCAAGTCCTGATTTCTACAGGGCTTGTTCACAGATGAACACCTCTGTGCCCAGCCAGTCTGGCAGGGAAGAGGGAGGGTGTCTGGAAATTCTGCCATTAACTCCTGCAGGTGTGTCGCACTGTGGCATGGCCATTGATTGAGCACCTACTATAAGCGTGGTGGGCCTCTTGCTAGGGGCTGGACACTCCTTATCTGAAATTCATCCTTGTGCTTCCCAGGGGAGCACATGGAAGTTTTGCTTAATTAAGAAACTTACCCGGCACCAGATACTTTTGAAAGTGGTGGACCCAGACTTCTGACTCCAAAGCCAGCCATCTTTTTCCTAACCACATGGTACTTGTATTCATACATAGATGAATGTGCCGGCTTGGCACATCTTGTGAATTGCACTTACTGGATTGAACTCTGGGTACTTTAAGCCTGATAGCCAGGTTCTGAAAAGGGGAAAGGCCAGGTGATTGAAGATTGAAGGCCAAGTTAGACAGATGTCTAAATTCTTTCATACTTGGCCACTGTACGGGATCAAGGCTTTGTATGTATTCTGACATAAGGTTGATGAAACGCTAGAGTGCATTTTAAACTCAGTAAATGATACGTGTGTTAACAGAAGTAAGGGAAAAAAAGCCTTACTGGGTAAGTGTATTTTCTTCCTGTGGTCAAGAATAAAGTACAGGGAGTTAAAAGATTTATTATTTTCTTTTGGCTGAAGAAACCTTTCGGGAGCTCTTGGTGAGTTACCTTGGGTAACAGGATATAATTATACCTTTCGTCTGTAGAGGGCATGTTTGCAAGGTAGTGTGTGATTTGTACTGGTTTCTGGAGGTTTCCGAGTAGTTACAGAGAAGTAATATCTTTGATGGAGGGAAAATATTTGTGCTTCCTTGGTTGCTGTCTTAGCCCCGGAGCCGGGCAAACCCACATTCTCGCACCCTGATTTCTCCAAGGCTTCGGGCTTGGTCCGCTCACGTGTTTTTGTCCATGATATTTTGGGCACTGTCTATAGCCAAGGAAGCCATCATGTAGTTGGGGAGGAATTCTTAACTTTTCCTTCTTGGTGGTGGGTACACTGGAAGGCCGAATAGGCGGACACTGTGAATAATGAACTCGCCTCACTGAGTTCTCTGCCAGTTCTGTCCTAAAGGAGCTGTTATAAATCTGGAGTCATCAGTTCCCGAGAGAAAGTTGCCAAGGTTTGTTTCCCTTCTTTCTTTCTTGGCACACCTGTTAATTAGTTCCAGACACTAGCTAATCAGACGGCAAGCATGAAAGCTCAGGGGTGAGAAGGAAGGTCACATCAGCTTTGTCTCTATACAACCAAAGCCCTTGTTTTAATAGAAAGGGTTTGCAGCCTCCTTTTTCCTCTGCTCCGATTCTGTGTTTGAGTCATTTCTGAGTGCAGGCTGCGCACAGCTGTGGGGCTTTTTGTCGGCTGTGATGTGAGACTTGTGCTTAGCAGTTAGGGAGCATGTGGCCACAAGAATGTGAGAGAGCAGTGAAGAATGCAAAGAGTAAACGAGAGAACCCAGAATTGCTTCTTTATTTTGGTGGTTGCTATATCCTTATCTTTTTGACTGGGAATGCTGAATATATATTCATGTATATCACAGTATGTCAATGATAAGAATGACAAGCGTTAGCAATAGGATTGGGCAAAGTGGTAAGTTTTTTTCAATGCATTATTTCTCATCACCCTGGAATGACTGAGATAGATGCTCCTTCTCTAGTGGGGCAGAGAGACAGTAAGAGATTGAACCGTTTGGCCAAGACAGCGAACACAGCTAGGAAGTAGCCTAATTTGAACCCAAGGAGCCTTTGCTAATGTTTGACAAGAATGGGATCAGTGTTGAATTTAACCATGTCTTGGGTGAAACCATTGAATTCTGGGCTTTACTTTTCCGGTCCATAGATACAGAAATGAAGGCCTGAGCTGTCCAGTGGGACGTTATGTTTTTTTTTTTAAACTTCAGAAGGTATCCTCGGGCTTCCCTGGTGGCGCAGTGATTGAGAGTCCGCCTGCCGATGCAGGGGACACGGGTTCGTGCCCCGGTCCGGGAAGATCCCACGTGCCGTGGAGCGGCTGGGCCCGTGAGCCGTGGCCGCTGAGCCTGCGCGTCCAGAGCCTGTGCTCCGCAACGGGAGAGGCCACAACAGTGAGAGGCCCGCGTACCGCAAAAAAAAAAAAAAAAAAGGTATCCTCTTGCATGTTATTGCAAGGCAAGTCATGGGTTCAAGTCAAATATTAGTGGAAACTTTACACGTATAGCACTTTGCTTGGTGTTATGCAGGTTCTAAAAATGTGTGCAAATTGGGGAAATAAAATGAAGGCCCCCAAAACCATACAATAAAATGCTGAAATACTGATTCAGTCCCTTAGTGTTCAGGAGCAATAGACTAAGGAGAAAGGTATCTTCCTGGGAGTAGGTGTTCTATAAACCTTTGAAAGCCTGGCTCTTATCTTATACGTGCCCAGGGAACTAGTGAGCAGAGGCAGTAGTGAACGGGTGAAGGTGGTTCACCATGGGCAAAGTCATGCAGTTCTGCGGCTTGGACCCATGTCCACCTTGTATCTTAGCTGCTTCCTTATGGCATAAAGCCATTAGTGACTGTCAGCTTACAGGTGGACACTGCTGAGATTTGAGAGGCTCCCCGTGTTGGAGACATTGGCCCTTGAATGCCAGGCAGAGGCATTTGGGTTTGATTTTGTTGTCTGGAGACCATAAAATAGCACAGGGAAAGGCTGAATGACTTTCTCATGGTGGTCTTGTATACTGAGCCTGTAGTGTCTTCTTGGATTGTCGTGGACTAGCTTTGTGTCTTTTGCTCATCTGTGAGATGGCATAACGATTGCTATCTCATAGAGTCGATGTAAAAATTAAATGAGGATATAATTAAGGCTCTGGTCCCTAGCAAGCACATGGCTGTTGTTATTATTCTGCTCTTGTTTTTGCCTGCCCAGCATCTCTTTACCATTTTTTTTTTTCCCCCTACTCTTTGGGTATTGATCCCTCCTCCATGGTCTTGATGGGACCTTCTGCTAATCAACAGGCCCTGTCTACCCCTATTTGAGGTCCAAAACCCAGGCTGGGCCAGTCGTACCTTCTCTCCCTGGAATTTGAGGCTTGAGGCAAGTGACATGAAGACATCTCTCTCAGTTCCTGCTGCCTGAATCCCCCGAGCTGCTCTGATCCTTCCCTTTCAGAAGCTGGATTCTTTGGTGGTTGATTGGACTCTTTGAGATGTCCAGGATCCTTTCAATACATTCTTTTTCTGCTTATGTTAACCAAGGGTTTATATGGGTCATTTTCAATCAAAGGGCACCAGCATTAGCTGGAAGTACATCAAAGGGAAGGTAACTAGGTGTATCGAGAAGGACAGGGACCGTCTCCCCTGCCTGCCAAAAATAGTCCTTTCATAATGGTTTCATTCCTCTGTTTGGTTTTTCGAGTTCATTCATTTTGAGCTTTTTATCTACAGCAATTCGAGGACTTTTTATTTTAGTGCTAAGGACAGCCTCTCTTGAGGAGACATGCTGATAACACTTGGTCTTAACTGCTTCTCTTGATTTTATTTGTAAATGAAAATCCTAAGGATCTTTAAGGAAATGAGGAAAAGTTAATTGAACAACATTTAGAGCTGGAATTTAAAAAAATAATAAAAAGAATCCATAATAGTAAGAGGCCCTGGGGGATGAGATGAATGCAGAATGGTGCATCTGGGTGTCTATTCTGCCTGCACTTAATCCTGCCTATCACGTTTTAACTATAGCTGAGACCGGAGGTCAGCCGAGTATCTGATAGCCTCCAGAGTTTGTCTCTTTTATCATATCTTGTTCCCACTCACAGTTTCCTTTGCTGGCATTATTGAACAGCAAGTGTTCCAACTTAAATTAAAATCAATAAGAAGCAATTTCTTTTGTTTGTAACTACGGAGACAGGCGCTTCCAGCAGAGTACTGTACTTCCAAGTAAAGTTCAGTTTTTTGTTTTGGTTTTTTTCCCCTCTTTCTGGCTGGAGCCCAAAATGCATTAATTTTTCAGTGTAGGACTTTGCTGGTGTTGCCCTGATTTGATTTAAGGCCTTGTTACCATCATCATCTCTTTAAAACTGGGATTGCTGGTATCTGAATTAGTTTTGTGTTTTATAGAGTCTTGGCAATCAGAGCTCCATAGGGTTTGTCCAGATATAGCGTGGGAGCTTGTTAGACATGCAAGACCTCAGCCCCGCCCGAGACTAATGGAACTAGAATTTGCCCTTCAACAAGACCTTCAGGTGATTTGGAGCACCTTGCAGTTTGAAGACTGCTCTCTGTTTGAATAAGAATGTTATTTTAATCTCCTTGTTTTTCATAATTAAAAAAAATTGAAGTGTAATAAATGTTCATTGTGGAAAAACAGGGGAATTCAGAAAGGTACATAGAGGAAGAATAAAATCATCTGTAATCTCAACACTCATTTATTTACCATGTTGGTCTACAGCCTTTTGGTGGGTTGTTGGAACATTAAAATATTATTTAAATCACTTTGTGAAAGATATTAAAACATCTTTTATTCGGCATAAAGCTTAATTCTTAGGAGATGAAAGATGAAGATCCAAGTTCTCCTTTGGTCAAGGACAGGAGATTTTTGGAGAAAGAAACCTTCTCTCCTCCCAAGCCTGTATCATTTGTTAGGGACCTACTATGTGCCAGGTGTATTATGACCTGCCTGTGGGACCCTTATGTTGGTAATCACAGAATAAGATGAAAATTAAGACACTGACTGGGCTTTTGAATCCTAATATGCATTTTTCTGGACAGTTGAGACAAAGGAAATTATTAATAAGGCTTGCTCTTTGCTTAATTTTCCTCCTTTTTATTTTCTGCCTTTTGCTGGTATGGATTTTGAATTAATTGCTACTTTAATTGCTTTCATTAGGTGATAGATTCCTCTGATTGAGCAGACCTTTCCATCCGAAAATATCTAGGATTTGAAACTTACTGTCAGGAAGAACAACTTCTCCTGCGGGGAGGTGGGGGGACGGTGTTGTCTTGGCAGGGAGCTTGCTAATTACACTGCCAGTTGTAGTATCTATTTGTGATGGAGACACTGGGGACCCAATTAGCAGGTCATTTTCATGTGAGGGTTTTGGAATTGGACTCTGCTGTGTGAAGATGGTATGGCAACCAGTGAGCACTTTCTCAAGTGCAGGGGAATTGGGGATGGTTTTAGATCATGTCACCTGAGATTGCCCCAGGTCACTGATAGGAATCGAAAGCTCTGCTGTTTCTTCTGTTCCTTTGAACCAACAGTTTCTAAAGTTGTCTTGTCTGCAGGGCCCACAGAACTAAAAAGCTGCTACTCTTGAGAGAGGCTGGCTTCCCGGGAAGGAACTGGCCATGTGATGAGGCCAGGAGGGTCGTGAGAATCAGCAGACTGGAATTACAGGGAGGGGACAGGCAGCCAGACAATCCTTTTGGTCTGGGTTTCCCATTTGTCTTTGGTGTGGGGGGGAAGGAGGAGTCTCCCTTCCCTGGAAGGAATCTACTGTGATTCTTTCACTAGTGTTGTTATGGAAATGGCATGACATCAGGAGACAGACTGGGTGACCTTTTTCTCTCCTTGTTTATTCCTTATCATTTGTGGTGCCAGGTATCCCCCAGGTCGGGGATACCTGGGGGATACTTCCACTCCTCTGCCCACAGGAGGGATGTAGAGGGAATGTCATTGACCTGGTGGGTGCCCAGGGCAGAGAGGTTGCCTGTGATGGCATCACTGTTAGGGCTTGAGAGTATTTTAACTTCATTTTAGACCTATGGTGACATGAAACACCATCTTGATTTTAGCTTATTTATAGTATTAATGGCAAACGTCACCTTCCATTATTTTGTAAAATAGAAACAACAGAAAGCAAATAGGCATGCTATCTATATAAGGTCTTTAAGTGGAGAACTTGTTGGAATCATTTATTCTTGGGCCTTAGTTTTTTTGTTTTTTTTTTTGTGGTACGTGGGCCTCTCACTGTTGTGGCCTCTCCGGCTGCGGAGCACAGGCTCTGGACGCACAGGCTCTTGGGCCCAGCCGCTCTGCAGCATGTGGGATCTTCCCGGACCGGGGCACGAACCCGTGTCCCCTGCATCGGCAGGTGGACTCTCAACCACTGCGCCACCAGGGAAGCCCCGGGCCTTAGATTTTTAAATTTTGAAATGATTTCAGATTTCCTGAGACGTTGCAAAAGTAGTACAAGGAATTTCTGTATCCCCTTGTGCCCACATTACCCAAGTATTAAGTTTACCACGTTTACTTTCTCTTTCTCTCTTCTCTCTGTCTCTCTCCTCTCTGTCAGACACACACATGCACATTATTTTCTTTTGGACAGTTTGAGAGGAAGTTGCAGCCATGTTGCTCTTCACCCTTAAATCCCTCAAGGTGTGTTTCTTCAAAACAAGGACATCGTCTTATAAAAGCATAATACAATCATCCATAGCAGAAAATTAATGTAGAGTTCTATTATCTAATCTATAGACCTTACTCAAATTTAGTCAGTTAGCCCACCTACTAATGTCCTTTATAGGAAAACAAAAATTTTGAGTTTTTAAAAACTTTTAACTTTTTTCTGGTCTAGGAGCCAAATACACGATCACACATTACATGGGGTTGTCCTACCTCTGTAGTCTTAAATTTGGGACTTTCTTTGTCTTTCATGAGCTTGTCCTTTGAAGAGTACAGGCCACTTATTTTGTAAAATCTCTCTCATGTTGGATTTGTGTGATGTTTTCTCAGGATTGGATTCAGTCACCATTTGTCCTTTATTGCAGTTGCATGTCCTATTTCTTTATTTTTTTAAAAAAAATTATTTATTCTTGGCTGCGTTGGGTCTTCGTTGTTGTGCACGGGCTTTTCTAGTTGCGGTGAGTGGGGACTACTCTTCGTTGCAGTGTGTGGGCTTCTCATTGCGGTGGCTTGTCTTTGTTGCGGAGCAAGGGCTCTAGGCACAAGGGCTTCAGTAGTTACAGCACTCGGGCTCAGCAGTTGTGGCTTGTGGACCCTAGAGGGCAGGCTCAGTAGTTGTGGTGCACGGGCTTAGCTGCTCTGCGGCATGTGGGATCTTCCCGGCCCAGGGCTTGAACCCGTGTCCCCTGCATTGGCAGGCGGATTCTTAACCACTGCGCCACCAGGGAAGCACCTGTGTGTGTCCTATTTCTGAGAAGGATCATGTAGAACTTGCCTCAGCTCTCCCTCTACCCCAACTTTATGCTTCAGCTCTTTTTGATCTGATACTCTTACTGGGAGGAGAAAGTTTTGATCATATACCCCTAATACACATATTTCTCTAAATTATAGGTTATATAAGTCAGCTTGGGCTGCTTTAACAAAATATCACAGATTGTGTGGCTTAAACAACAGAAATTTCTTACAGTTCTGGAGGCTGGGAAGTCCAAGAGCAAGGTGCTGGCCAGTTTGTTTCCTTATGAGGCCCTTCTTCCTGGGTGACAGATGGCTGTCTTCTTGCTGTGTCCTCACATGGCAGAGAGTGAGTGAGAGAGAGAGAAGGCACTCTTCTTATAAGGGCACTAATCCTGTCATGGGGCTCCACCTTCATGACCTAATTACCTACCAAAGGCCCCACTTCAAAATACCATCAGCTGGGGGTTAGGCCTTCAACATATGAATTTTGGGGGAACAGAATTCATTCTGTAGCATAGATGTACTTTGCTGATGTTATGTACCTCATAAAACATTACCCAGATACAAGTTAAGAAGGATAAATGAATATTTATATACATATTTGTATGTAATTATACAGACATATAGATGTAAGTTTATATGTGTATAATTTATATACACACATATTTATATACATATATTTATTCATGTATATATATATACACACACATACGTACATGTATGTACATACATCCATGTATATGAATGTGTAGGTGTTCTGTTGTTCTCCTTCAAGTAGCGCAGCGCTGGAGACTCCTGCAACAGCCAGCAGTTATAGCTCTACAGGGAGGAAGAAATTGTTACCTGGGCTTCCCTGGTGGCGCAGTGGTTGAGAATCTGCCTGCTAATACAGGGGACACGGGTTCGAGCCCTGGTCTGGGAGGATCCCACATGCCGCAGAGCAACTAGGCCCGTGAGCCACAACTACTGAGCCTGCGTGTCTGGAGCTTGTGCTCCGCAGCAAGAGAGGCTGCAATAGTGAGAGGCCCGCGCACTGCGATGAAGAGCGGCCCCTGCTTGCCACAAGTAGAGTAAGCCCTCGCACTGAAACAAAGACCCAACACAGCAAAAATAAATAAATAAATAAATAAACTCCTACCCCCAACATCAAAAAAAAACAAAAACAAAAAAACTTGTCACCTGATAGGTTGGGATTTCTTGGTCTCTCCAGTTTATAGGATTTGCCCTAACACAGGGGTCAGCAAACTGTAGCCTGGGCCCAAATCTGACCTGCCAATTGTTTTTGCACAGCCAGTGTTCTAAGAATGTTGTTTTACATTTTTGAACTGTTGAAAAGATTAAAAACAATAATTTGAGACAGGTGAAAATACATCATTCACATTGAAGGTCAGTAAATCAAGTTTTATTGCAGCACAGCCACTCCCATGTGCTTACAAGCAGGAGAGTACTGTCTGAGCTGCAGGCTTACACTACTTGATATATATAATATATCAACTCTATGGCCCATTACAGAAAAAGTTTGCCAACTCCTCCTCTAACACCATGTATTAATGAAACTACCACTTGCTGAATGATGTGTTCCAGGTCGTGAACTTAGAGCTATGCAGGTATTAATTTAATCCTCACCACAACTCCATGAGGGAGGGGTCTCCTAAGATATCTCCTTCCAGGATATTGTCTCCATCCAAAAATGAGGAACTCGGAGTTTCACGGGGAGCAAAATTTGCCCCAGAGACATAGCTGGTAAGTGAAGGGGTTAGACTTTAAAAGCAGCTGTTTTGCACCTTGGCTCTTGGTGGTTCAGGCTTATTCTGGCCTTGGAGAATTTAGGCGATTGCTGGGGTGAGTTGGGGGTGGGTGCAGGTAGCCCAGGCCACTAGACTGGACTGTGCAGTCGGTATAGCCTTGCCCATTGCTGTGTCTTTGGCACGCTGGGCACCGGGGAGCTGCTTAGTAAAGTGTTGAAGGATGGATGAATGGATAGAGAGATGATGCCCAAACCCAGCCTGGAAAACGGAAGTGGAATACGGGGGTGTGGTCAGGGTCAGTCGTTAGATTAGATTTGCCAAGGACAGCTGCTTCAAGGTAGGCTAGTGTGAGAGTCCCACAGCCTTGACATCTGAGGCAGGAAGTTGATGAGGTAGGAGTGAGAGTAGGAGTGAGAGATGAGGCTGGAAGTGCTCAGTGTGTCAGACCTAGGGTTTCTCGGATATTCTGGTGAGTGGTGACCGAGGACTGCACAGTCCTTTGGTAATGCCTGGGTCTGTCTTGTCTCTGTCCCAAGGACAGGTGCCTTCTCAGGACGCTATCACCCTCTGTTTCTGATGGAAATGATGGGCTAGGAGCAAGGAGCACCTACTGTTCTGGTAGGCACCCCTGGCCTTTATATTTTTCTCTAATTAAAAAAAATTGCATATAATATATGAATATGTTCTTTCTTAGAACATTTCTGCTAAAGCTTAAATCTGTTGACTTCTCATCCTGCCTCCCCAGAGTCTGATGCTATTTTAGTAGGTTTACATATACTTATACAAATACTTAGATTATTTTTACAGAAGTAATTTACTGTATTCGTTCTGCTGCTTTTTGTGGTGGGGGGGTTCAACAATGGTTTTTAAAAGTATTTCATTGTTGATACCTAATAATGCATTTAATGCAGTCCTTTTAGGGACTTCCCTGGTGGTCCAGTGGTTAAGACTCCATTCTCCCAGTGCAGGGGGCTTGGGTTCGATCCCTGGTCGGGGAACTAGATCCCACATGCCGCAACTAAAGATCCCGCACGCTGCAACGAAGATCCCACACACAGCAGTGAAGATCCTGCGTGCCGCAACTGAGACCAGGCACAGCCAAGTAAATAAAAAAAGAAAAACCCCACAGTCCTTTTAGTTGCAGTATACTATTCCATTGTTAAGAACAGGCTGTGGGGGGCTTCCCTGGTGGTCCAGTGGCTAAGACTCTGCGCTCCCAATGCAAGGGGCCCAGGTTTGATCCCTGGTCAGGGAACTAGATCCCACGTGCCACAACTAAGAGCCCACATGCTGCAGCTAAAGATCCCACATGCCACAGCTGAAGATCCTGCACGTGGCAACGAAGATCCCCCGTGCTGCAACTAAGACCTGGCACAGCCAAACAAACAAACAATATATATATATATATATATATATAAGAAAGAAAAAGAAAGAATAGGCTGTGGAGGTAATGAGCTATTTTCCTGCTGGTGGTCAGTAAGGTCACTTGACAGAGAACAGTCTTTATACGTACCTCTTTGTGCTCGTTTGCCAGTATTGGTTTAGGGTCGATAACAGAGAATTGGAACTGCTGGGTCATAGGTTAATAGAAATGGGGGTCTTGGCTAGTCTGTCCCTCCCTTTGGTCCTGGACACACGAGGGTGTGCTTCTGCTTCCCACAGCTGGTCTGCTTAGCCTTGCTTCTTGTGCATATTGTTTCCTTTTCTTTCTTTTTGGAGGTTGAGAGGGCAAGAGGATAAGCTTACTGTAGTATTTGCAGGTCAAGTGTACACGAATCCAGGGGTGTCCCACATACTGTGTCACTGCCCCCTTGATGAATTTTCTTCCCTCGGTTTGTTGTGGAGTGACAGAGATGTGTTGGATTTGCCCGGGCATCCTTGCCTTAATGCTAACCTGTCTTAGCAGGAGGGGCCAGTGGCATCCACCTCCAGGTGAGTGATGTGGAAACTAGTTGAATAGGCAGTAGGAAGAGGGGGGAGGGCAATGAGGGCATAGAGGGACTAGAAAGAACGTAAGCTAAGTCAGTCAGCTTGCTCTGAACCTGAGTTTCTATGAGGATCCTTGGGAATCATTCCTCTGAAGGTGAGAATCCAGAAGGTAAGGGACGTGAAGGGCCACCCACACTGCCTGACACTTACTAAGTGCTAATTGTTAATTCTCTGCTCTGTCCCACTTGCTGAGCTTGGTGCTGAGATTAGAAAGGGTAACTAGGACATATTCTCATGTTCAGAGCACTCAGGGCCTGGAAACTGACATGTAACTACATGAGCGTACACAACATATTGGATGAGTCTAAAGGAAACAGAGAAACTTCTTGGAGTTGCCTCTGTGAGAGGCACTGGAGAAAAAAAACATACCTGAATTGTCCCTTTCTCTGGAGCTTTTAAACTGTGCCAGAGCAAGTGGATACTGCAGCATACCAGTTTTGTTTTTATATAAAATACCTAGCCAAAATGATTTTAAATTATTTTCTTAATAATAATTGTAAGAAATACCCATCTTTGGAGAAAGGGGCTGGATCTGCCCATCTTGTGAACTTGATACTCACACGGTCTTTGAAAATCACCTTCTCTTTGTCAAGGCACCCCAATAAAGCTGGGGGGGAAAAAGGAAAAAAAAACCACCCTCTTACCTCCCTGAAGTCTGATTGGTTCTCTGCAGTCCCACAATGGATGCTAAGCAGGCAAAACCAACACAGGGTAGTTATTCTAGGCTGTTCCATATCTTACTAGTCAAAGTGTCATCCTCTGATCTGCAGCGTCAGCATCACCTGGGAACCTGTTAGAAATGCAGAATCTTCGAGGCTCAACCTCCACTCTAGATCTGTACTTAGCAAGACTCCCCAAGCGATTCCTATACACATGGAAGTTTTTGAGAAGTCAGGGCCACCTGGCCCCCATCTGAACACCCACTCTGTGCAACATTTCCCCACAAACACCACAGGTACCTCTGACCCCCCATCAGGACAGACACCTTTGGAACCCTAAAACAGTGTATGTCAGGAAAGGCCCCACTGAAGTGAATTGCTTTTAGGGAGCTCTCTACCTTCCTTCGGCCCAGGAATCAGCATTTCCTTTGCCAACTAGGTAAAAATAATTAAATTACAAAAAAAAGGAAAAACGGTGGTCCAAATTTTCCTCACCGTGAAAACAGCTGTAGTGACACAGGTAGGAATTACTGCTTCAGACTTAAAGTCTACTCCTTAAAAGTAAGCTGTGTATATATGCAGTTCTCCTTTTCTTAGCCAAACAAAATGAAATGGGTTTTGAAAATTGGGGATAGATGAATGAGGTCTTTATAATAATCACTTGCATTTGCTCTTCAGTTCTTGTTCTTGCTCTCTTCATTTCTTTTCAGATGGAAGCATTTTTAATGAGAGGAATTGGAAAAGTGGGTCAGGGAAACCAAAACAAAGAAAAATTCTGCTGAGCTTGGTAGCTTTTCTCAGTTCTTTTTTGTTTTTTAATTTTTTAAAACATTTATTTATTTTATTTATTTATTTTTGTCTGCATTGGGTCTTGGTTGCTGTGCACGGGCTTTCTCTAGTTGTGGTGAGAGGGGGCTACTCTTCGTTGCCGTGCACGGGCTTCTCATTGCAGTGGCTTCTCTTGTTGCGGAGCACGGGCTCTAGGTGAGTGGGCTTCAGTAGTTGTAGCACGTGGGCTCAGTAGTTGTGGCTCACGGGCTCTAGAGCGCAGGCTCAGTAGGTGTGACGCATGGGCTTAGTTGCTACACGGCATGTGGGATCTTCTTGGACCAGGGTTTGAACCCGTGTCGCCTGCATTGGCAGGCGGATTCTTAACCACTGTGCCACCAGGGAAGTCCCTGTTCTCAGTTCTTTAAAGTGCTTGAAAACTATTTTGTTGCTTACCTGGTACTCATCAAGACCTCATTTCTTTCAACCTTGAAGGCAATTGGAAAGATACACAGATCTCTGTATTATCACAGCAAATGAATTCTCTGTTTCCCTTAATCACTTAGAGCTTTATCAGCAATGTCAGCAGCAGATGGACAGCTGAGTTGAAAAAATAGAATGCATCTCAGGGTGTTCACTGTGGCGTGTCATAAGTGTGCACTGATTGATAGAATTACTTTTTAAAAAATACAGTTTTGAAACCAGAGTCTAAACCGTGTACCAGGAAAGCCTGGTTCTTGATTGAGTCTCCAGCCTGTTCCTGAATATTTGGATGGAATCAACAAGTCTTTGGAAGCCTGGTCTCTGCCCAGCACCAACTAATCAGAATGCCGTGGACCAAAATGGATTTAAACACCAAGAGAGGGTGAATATGCTCATCTGGGAGGAGGGGGGCACCAGGAGATTACTGTGCAGAGCCCTGCATCTCTGCCGGTGCAGGTTGCAGCTGTGGGTTGTTAGTGACAAAGGCATTCTTCCATTCTGAGCAGACCAAGTATGAATCGACTTGGTGGCTGATGTGCTGACAGGCTCAAGTAAAGTAGCTCAGGCCTTAATTGTAGCGATCAGATATCGGGAGTCCAGGCAGAAGAGAGGCAGTGATTGCACACGCTGCTTATTCTGAGGGCCAGAGCTGCCTCCGAGGGCTGCCTGACCACCCCTCTCTTCACACACCCTCTCCCTCATCCAAGTCAATTATTTCTGTTGAAGCACACCCAGGACTGGATGATGTTTTGTGTTTGTCAGGTAGAGCGTTAGTTTGGCAAATATTTATTAAGTGTCTACTTTGTGCCAAGTTCTTGGTGCAGCAGTTTAAGCCTCAGATCCGCCGTTTGGTGGGTCGTGAGAGTGCAGCCAACATCCATCAGCACTTTGCATGTCTGTAAATTATACTATGGTAATAACCTGGCAGCCCTGCTTTCGAGCCTGACTCTTATCAATAAAGCATGACAGAGAAATTTGCACAGTGTGTTTGGGGAAATAGCTTACAGGAAGAAACACGATGTTACAACAAAATTGGCCTGATCGAAGCATAGCTAAGGTCTGAGGTGGACAGGGAATTGTTACAATTGATACTTTGCTTTTTTTTTTTTAAACCATTTTTAATCTGTTGTGGGAAAATGAAGGAGTTTTTCGTAATCTGGGTGAAAAGTGAGAAAGCCTATCTGTTTACAGGTGTTTGTCATTTAGTCCAAACACACAGATGATAGTCTGCGTTTTTTGGTTTTCACCTGGACACGCTCCGTGTGCCTGTATACAGGGCACAGTGATAATCTCCCACCTCCCTGGACAGAACTGAGCAAGAGGTGGGGTGTTTGCTTTGTAGCCTGAATGTAGTTTTGCCATCTGTGTTTGTGGATGCACCGATTGTTTCCACCATAGGAGCATGGTGGGATCAGCATAGTCATTCACATTTTAAGAATTTCATTCATTGTCTTTGTATCTTTTGCAGATGGGGAGAACAGTCTGATTATATACCCTTTATATAGTGTTACCGCTCAGAGAAATTAACTAAGTAAAACGATGGGAAGTCCAGCATGTCTTTTCTTCCAGCTGGGAATGTGCCCTCAAAATTTGGGTGTTCTCCAAGCAGTGTCAACAATGTTGTGGACACGGGAAAGGGACTAGGGTGCCAGAACCTGGGTAAAGGGGTATTTCTTATGGCTACTTGAGGGAAGGTATAAAAGAGAATTTCATTTATAACTTGGTAGTTTGGCCCTAGGCCTTGATGCTTCTACTAAATGAAATAATATATTCATAAGCTAGTAAGCAGAGTACCATTTATATACACAAAGCGGCTGTCTAGCTCTAGGTAGAGCTCACTGCAAGTAGAGAAAACCCGTGCACAGCAACGAAGACCCAGTGCAGCCAAAATTAATTAATTAATTAAGAAAAAGCTTTTAGAACCATTTATCTTGGAGTATCAAACAAAACAAAACATTATTCTAGCATGAAAAATCCACTTAAAGGGCACAGTTGTTGCCACAATTTGTTTTTCCCTACCAGCTAAGATAGGGCTTTGGAACCAAGGGGCATTGGCTGTGGAAAGGACCACTGGCATGCAAAAGAATAGAAATTTTGCACATGGTTGTTTTGAAACTCAGCTACTTCTGTTCAGGTTTGACTGGTCTCGGTGGTAACGAGCTTAAAATGAAATAATGCCATCTTGATTCTTCTTGTATGGACTGCTTGAGCCAACGTAACACATAATGTAGAGCAAAACAAGGAATCGATAAAGCCATTAAGCTGCTGGCTGTCTGGCCAGGAATGTTGATGAATGGGTTCGCGTTTCCCCTTGGGTGTTTTTATTCGCCACGGGAAGAAAAGGAGTGGGCCAACAAAGTAGAGAAATTGAGAAGAAAGGCTTTTCTGGCTTGAGTGAGGCAGTGCAGCTTGCATCTCTGTCTTGTTCCCTTGGAGACTCCTTTTCTTATCTGTGAACCAGGACGTGGAGTTGGTCATCGTGTGCTGTCCCCTTCCTGTCTCTTACTTTAAGGTTTATTAGTGGATGATAGAGTGGAGATATATCAGACACACTCAACTCATGAATGAGTTAAATTTGTAACTCCACTTAGAGTCATGAGACCGGGCGCAATGGCCTGTCATGGGACCGCAGGAGAAAATGTGAACTTGGTTGTTGTGTTAGTTTGCTAGCGCTGCAGTAACAGGGTACCACAATGTGGGTGCCTTAAATACATAGAAATGTATTGTCTCATAGGCTAGAAATCCGAGATCAAAGTGTGCACGGGATTGGTTCCTTCTGAAGGCTATGAGGAGATTCTGTTCCCTGGTGGTTTGCTGCCAATCTTTGGCGTTCCTTAGCTTGTAGAAACATCACCTTGATCTCTGCCTTCATGGTGAGAAGTTCACTTGGTGTCCTCCCTATGTGCCCATTTCCCCTTTTGATAAGGACACTAGTTGTACTGGATTAGGCTCCACCCTAATGACTTCATCTTTAATTACGTCTGTGATGACCCTATTTCTAAGTGAGGTCACATTCTGAGGTACTGGGGGTTTGGTACTGGGGTTGGGATGTATGAATTTGCGGAACACAGTTCAACTCATAACAGATGGATAAGATGGCTGGTTTTGTGTCTCTAAAATCTCAAGTCAGAGTGGTTTCAATCAAGCAACCTACAGCTTCAAAATGAGTAAGCATATACTGTGTTCTACAGTATATCCTATGTTCCCTACCATAGCAGACAAATGTATTCGTGTTTATGAAGCTTGTAGAGACTATAATGGAATAGAAGAGAGTAAACCCTGTAGGCGAGCAGGAACACTTTAGAATCTTCTCATCGTCTGTTTTCTTTTGGGTATCGAAAAACATTACAATTCTAATCTGTAGTCGCCTGCATGAAGACTTTGATGTCCTTTAATCATGCTCATTGGGGGACAGATGTTGGCATTACACAATATATGTACTATATCATAACATGAAAGATGTACTGTACTTTTTGGGTGATTCAAGGGATTTGTCAATGGTAATTCTGACTCTTGCTAAAACCTTATACACTGACTTTTTTTTTCTTTGCGGTACGTGGGCCTCCCACTGCTGCGGCCTCTCCCGCTGCAGAGCACAGGCTCCAGACGCGCAGGCTCAGCGGCCATGGCTCATGGGCCCAGCCGCTCCGCGGCACGTGGGATCTTCCCGGACCGGGGCTCGAACTTGCGTCCCCTGCATCGGCAGGCGGACTCTCAACCACTGCGCCACCAGGGAAGCCCACACTGACTTTTGAGTGTAACGTCACTACCGCAGCTGGTGAACTATCTAATTAAATGAAAGTCTGGTTATGACGCTCCACCCCGAACCCCCAGCCACCAAAGTCTTCAAGTTGAGTATTTTCAAGTCTACCATCAGCCGTGGAACGTGTTTTGCAAATAATACCTTATTTGATGAGGACTTTACGATCTACTTCCTTAGCAACTTTCAAATATGCAATATGGTATTATTAACTGTAGTTACCACGTTGTACATTACAGCCCCAGGACTTATTTATTTTATAACTGGAAGTTTGTACCTTTTGATCCCCCTTCACTCATTTCTCCCACCCCTCACTGCCTGCCTCTGGCAAACTTCTCTGCACCTGTGAGCTTGTTTTTTTGTTTTTGTTTTTTAGATCCCATAGAGGAGCATGTCAATTATACTTAACGAAAAAAAAGCATATAGAAAAAAATTAAATAAATGAAACTTCTCCCATGTCGGGGAGAGAAACCAAAACAATCGTACTTGAAATCTCAAATATACAAAATAGGTTTTAAAAAGGATCTTCTCTGGGGACTTCCCTGGCAGTCCAGTGGTTAAGACTCTGTGCTTCCACTGCAAGGGGCATGGGTTCAATCCCTGGTCAGGGAACTAAGATTCTCCAGGCTGAGCTGCACAGCCAAAAAGAAAAAAAAAGAAGGATCTGCTCTGATCGAATCAAGGTATACAGGCTTCAGCCTCTCTCTGTACTTCCCTTAGTTGAGTTCCCTCAACCAGGACGTAGTTGGAGAAAACATTGGTAAACCATGGTATGTGAGCATGTTTGCCATGTGATGAGTTTTATCACTTAGTGGGAGATTAGAACCAGTAAGGATATTATATCTTTTGGGTAATCTCAGGTTATTTGTGGGCTCACATCACTGTGCATGCTGTATTCTTTTGTTCATTTATTCAACAAAAATTGACAGCAATTTGTGTAAGATGTTGGAGATTCAAAGATCAGTGAGATATAGTCTCTTCCAGAACAGTTTTTAGTCTCCATCCGTGCATCCACCCATCCTTCGTATTTCTTGAGAGCCTCCTATGTGCTGTGCCCATTTTAGGTATTTGAAAAAGTGGCAAAACTAACAAATAATACCTGTCTCTGTGGGGCTTGTGTGTTAGTGGGGTAAACAAGCTAACACGTTAGAAAGTGACCAGTGTCAGGAAGAAGGAAGGAAGGTTGAGGGAAACTGGGACTTTTTGGAGTGGGGGGACTTGGGTTGCTGCCACCTGTTTTAAATAGACCTTGTTGGAAAAAGTTGACATCTAGTATGGGTGTGAAGGAGGTAAAATTAAGCATGGGGTGTCCGGGAACAGAAGGGACAGATAGCTCACTCACCTGCATAATCTTGGACCCCACAGTAGCCCTATAAGAGCAGGTACTGTAGTGATTTATGTTAAGCTGAGGCCAAAGTTGCCCAGGATCAAGGGCCTAGGCAACAGTGGTGGGATTCCAGCCACGGTTACGAGATGCAGCTGGCTCACTGGACAGATGTCTCTCCGTGACTGTTAATGGGAACGTTCTTAGGCCTCTGTTTCAGGACCCCCTCACCTTTCGCCAGCCTGTGCGTGCCAGAGGGGCTGAGGTTGTATCCATCCTGCTCACTCATGAGAGTGCCTAGCTCATAGCTGCCGCTCATTTACGTGTATTGATTAAAGAAGGATAAAATAGGCCCCTGGGCACCTTGTGATTAAGAGAGAGGTGGTGATGGATAACATAGTTCGGAGGAGAGGAAAATCCGCTTCCTCACGGTGTTGGTACCAGTCAGGCATCCAGCTCTGAGGTGGAATCCTGGAGCGCCCTGGGCTGGGGCTCCAGGGGGCTGCCTCATGGTCATGAGCTTCTAATTTTCTCTGTAGGTCACACTAAATAGTCCATTATTCATCAAGGAGAGGGGAAATTGATTTCAAATTACTCCTGTATTGGTTAATACCCAAACTGCCACGAATGCTTTATGGGATCAGGGAGAAGATAGGCCCTGGGTTTTAGCTGCACTAAAACCTGCTCAATTAACCGAACACTGTCTATTACCATCAGACAGAAAGCGTGACCCCTCTTCTGCAGAAGGGCTTGTGTTTGAAGACCATACTCCCAGGGCCAGGAGTAGTCGAGACCTGCGAGGGTAGGGGATTTATGCTTTGTGTGCTTCCCTTCTGCTCTGCGCATCCTTGCCTGGGGTCTGGGAGCTGCTTGTGTAGGTTCATGAAAACTGGTGGTTAAGTTCTCAGGAATTTTCTGAGCTGGTTATTAAACACAATCCTATTTCTTTTATTTTTGGCCACGCCGCTCGGTTTGCAGGCTCTTAGTTCCCTGACCAGGGATCGAACCCGTGCCGCCTGCAGTGGAAGCTCGGAGTCCTAACCACTGGACCGCCAGGGAATTCCCTAAACACAGTCTTTTAAAGCAAAATATTATGTAAACTTACAATTAAATTATACTTAGGAAATAAAAAATACCCCCCCAATTCGTCACTTAGAATTATTGCAATACATGTTATTCTTGCCTATGCTCTTGGGCGTCTGTCTGTTTTATCTCTAGGGTAGAAATGCTGTATGATGATGTGCATTTCCTTTCTACTTCACATTTAGTGCTGTCACATTGGTAGGTTGAAATTAGCCATGGTGGGAATATTTACACCATGGTCATCAGCAAATACTACAAACCAACCCCCTCCCAGAGCTGGATGGTAAACATTTACAAATACGCCACTGACTGGGGCCATCTTCCTTATTAGTTTGGTAGGGCTGCCGTAACAAAGTACCAGAAACTAGGTGGTTTAAAACAACAGAAATGTATTGCTTCATAGTTCTGGGGTCAGGAAGTCCTAGATCAAGCTGTCGGTTGGGTTGGTTCTTTTTGGAGGCTCTGAGCCTGTTTCTTGCCACTTCTTGGTTTCTGGCCTTTGCCGCCAGTCCGTGGCATTCCTTGGCTTATAGGTGCATCATTCCAGTCTCTGCCTACATCTTCACAGGGCGTTCTCCCTGTGTCTGTCTTCACGTGGCCATCTTCCTTCTGTGTCTCTTACTGCTTATTATAAGGACACCAATCATATTGGATTAAGGGCCCAACCTATCCCAGTGTAGCCTCATTTTAACTAATCACATCTGCAATGGCTCTATTTCCAAATACGGTCACATCTGAAGTGCTGGAAGTTAGGACTTTAACAAATCTTTTTGTGGGGACACAGTTCAATCCCCAAAGTCCTCCAGTGGCCTTATATTGCCTATTGGGAGTCCTTGCCTTTGCCAGCTCAAATAATAAAATTAAACGTAAGAGCCCACATGTATAATAATTTTAGTGGCTAACTAGGTACTAGTTTTCGTTTTTCCTCACATGTGTTCTCATTTAACCTTATTAACCACCTTGTAATGTAGGTGCCATTATTCTTATTTAACAAATTTGAATTGGGGTCCGGGCAAATTGTAGTAATTGTCCTAGTTAGCGTATTAAGTATTTGGACCCGATACCACTGCCTTTTGTCAACTTACTTGTCATGAGTTTTGTTTCCCCAGAACTTCATTAGCTGTACCAAAGCCACATGAAGGGTTACTTGTGGCAGAGTGGGAGAGAAGAAGAAAGCTAATTTTTTAAAAACATCTTGCAGAATCAGGCACCAGTGCTGGTGTCCTTATATATGTGTTGCTTAATTTAGTCCTCTTGACAGATTTTTGAATTGTTAGTCTGTGTAGATGAGAAAGTGAAACTGTAGGGCCATAAGGTGAACTCTGTTCACCGGCCAGGATCACAGAGCTGATAAAGGGGACAGCTGAGATAGGAGCCCGATCTCCCTGGACCAAAGACCCTTCTTGTTAGCCCTACTCTGTCCTTCAGCAAATCCCACGGCTGATAAATGGGCCCATCCCACTCCTCATCTTTCTCTTTGGTTGAGATGTTAGTTATGCATCTATTTCGTTTCCCATCCACTTAGTAAGTACTGAGAGAGCCCTGATCATGTGCCAAGGACTGTGCTGAGGGATGAGTTGTGAGTTGTAAATGGGTATTAACAGCTCACGTTTCAGAAGTAGGAGGCTTTAAAGCCCTCTGCAGACATGCTTCCTTGAAAGGTCACCAGAGGGCTTCCCTGGTGGCTCAGTGGTTGAGAGTCCGCCTGCTGATGCAGGGGACACGGGTTCGTGCCCCTGTCCGGGAGGATCCCACGTGCCGCGGAGCGGCTGAGCCCGTGAGCCATGGCCGCCGAGCCTGCGCGTCCGGAGCCTGTGCTCCGCAACGGGAGAGGCCACAACAGTGAGAGGCCCGCGTACCGGGGGGTGGGGGGGGAAGGTCACCAGGTCCCACCTCTGTCTCTGACATTTTCCTAGTTAGTCCTTAGCCTGTCTGGTGCACTATCTCCTGTTGTTGTGTAACAAATCACCACACACTCAGCGACTTAACGTGTTTATTATGTCACAGTTTCCGTGGGTCCTGAGTCTGGGAATTAGTTGGGTCTTCTGCTCAGGCTGAAATCAAGGAGTGGGCCAGGGCTGTGATCTCACCTGAGACTCAGGGTCCTCTTCCAAGTTCGCTGTGGTTGGCAGAATTCAGTTCTTTGTAGGACTGAGGCCTCAGCTTCTAAAGGCTGCTGCCTTTGCCCGCGTGTGGCCATCTTCACAACATGCTTCTTCAAGGCCAAGAGAAGCGTAACTCTGCTGCTTCCCATCAGCCCCACCCAGGATGGAGTCCCTATTCATTTAATTAAGGTCAGCTGATTAGGGATATTAATTATATCTACAAAATCCCTTCACCTTTGCCAGTTTTAAGAAAACCATAGGTTCTGCCCCTACTCAAGGGACAGGGGGATTATACAGGATGTAACCCAAGGGGTGACAGTCATGGAGGCCCACTTGGAATTCTCCTACCATATCTGGGATTTCCCTCAGACTTTTCCACCCCTTTGGGTTTGGATCCATGTTTTTCTCACTTATTCTCTCCCTTACCGTATCCAGGTATGTCCACACGGTTCATGAGCAATTCATGGTTTGAGTTCACCGTGGTTTGAATGCATAAACTGTGGCTGGCTTTGTATGGCGAGCTTCTGCTTTACCCATCCTTGGACTTAGTATAAAGCTATTTCTTCAGATTGTTTGCATAGAGTCCCAGCTCTCTGGCCTCAATCTCTGATGCCTTTGTTTTCTATCACTTAAATAGTCTTAATTTCAAAAAATTAAGGGAACACTGAATTGAAGTTTCAGTTGGAAGGGAGAGAAATCAACACAAAGTAGCTCAAGTAGATAGAAGAACTTATTGGTACCATAAAATGCAAGGGCATACTGGGTTCAGGCATGGCTGGATCCAGGTCCTTCACCCATGTATCAGGGCTTTCTTTTCTTTTTTAAACTACCCTTTTTGGGCAAACACATCTTTTGATGTTGCTAGATGGCCACCTTCAATCCCCTAACACCTGCAGACTTTATCTACATAGCTCCATATTTCTAAAGAGAAAAAATCTTCCTGAGTCTAGACATCATGCCTTACTGTTAATTATCAAGACTTGGGTTGCATTTGGCGGGGCCAGTAACTGGACAGGCTCAGAAAATGTCCCCACCACTGTGACTGAGGTAGAAGAGAACTCCCCAACCTTAGCTTCTTGGAATGGCTTTCTCTTAGGAAAGAGGGGTCTTTGCCAAGAGAAGAGAGAAGGAGCCCTGAACGGGTGAAAATAACAAACACCCGCTTTGGACCCTGGAGTGATACTGGTATTCCTCATCCCTCCTTCCTCAGTACCATCGCTGGTAAAACAGAAGTGGTGTGGACAGCCACGTGTGAAATACAAGCTTTGAGGAAGCGGCCGTCCCTGGCAGGTTTTTATTTTAGTGTAAATCTTCCGTCTTCTTGACATGGGCCTCCTTTAAAGACTTATGAATATTGTCCTGAGAAAATGCCACATGAATTCAGAAGTCGGATCAAACTGTGTTCTTTGGGATTCATTAAAACTGAAATGCCTGGGGCCAATTCCTAGCCAGATGCATCGAACGTTGCACCAGATCTGAGGCTGCACAGACCTGGAGCATGCTGACGCTCTCATTTTATACGATTTTTCTTTACCACAAAGGTCTACAGACTCTTTAAATCTTACATGACTTTTTTCTGGGGGTCTGAGAACGTAGCTAGACATTTTTGAAGGTGAACTTCTGTCTCTTGCTTCTCCTTAGAATTAAATTCCCTGTGAATCAGCCTGGAGGTGGATGTTCTCCTTGTTGGGTTTTAACAGTTTGAGGGCCCACTTTCTCCAGTGGTTTCTTTGGTGGCCAGTGCTGAGGTTGCAAAGTCAAATAAATGCCAGCTGGGCCCAGGAAGCTGAAGTAAACTAATAAGGTAGGAGAGCCAGGGGGTGGGCACACTTTAGAGAACTGGACACAGTTTGCCTTTCTCCAGGGCCATCACCGTTTGGCTGGGGCTGATTGCCACCCTGTTGGAATTTGAGCCAGTGTTAGATCATTCCAGTGTTTCAAGGGAAACTAGAGGTCCTGAATTCACCTCATTACTCCCAGTTTTAAATTTGGCTAACGACTTCAGTTTTTAGTACACCGTGAAGGCTGAAGTAATTGTCTTTTGGCTAGACTTGTCGTCTGGCTGGCTAATTTTGATTTCTGGTCTGCGTTTTGCCCAGGACAGAAGGCCTGTTTGACCCCTTTGCAGCCTCCATCTCTTTCTTCCTAATAGAACCTTCGTTTTATACAGGTGTCCACCCTTCTCTGTGAAGCCATGTAGCTAAACCCTAGTTCCACAGTTGGGTTTATTTGGTTTACATCCCTAACTAGTGATTGGTTCAGGACTGGCCATGTGATCTGAGTTTGTCCAGTGGAATGGGCATATGTGCCCGCTGGGCCCTCCCATGGAAAGCTGCATCTTGCCTTGAAGCCAGGGAAGCTGTGGTCTCTACTTGCTGTGGGTGCTGTCAGAATGTGCCACCCGCAAGGGCTGCAGCCGTCCCGGGGCTGGCCTGAGGATGGAGTCATATTTCCAGGAGGGCTGGCCTGGAAAGGAAGGGAAGAAGCTGGATTCTTGTTGATACCTTTGAGCTGCTGACCCAGCCAGCCCTGAAGCCTGTCCTTCCACTGGACTTTATGTGAGATAATAAGTTCAGTATAAGTCAGCCTGAGAAGCTGACCAGGGAAAGGACCCCAGTCCATTTCTAGACCCAGTGGACTACTGGTGATGAGGGAGGCCTTCCCTGATGCTGGGCTGGGCTGTCACTGATGTAGGGTTAGGTGATGGAAGGATGTCTTATGTCTTTACTCTGATCCCTTGCTATTGGCCGCTTGACTTGGTCCAGTGTTATCCAAGATAATATTCCATCCTTCTGTTGAGAAGGATAGGCTCCATGGGGAAGGGAAGCATGGTCAGTTACATCCACCAAGGGGAAAGGGGGCTCAGAGTGAGGAGTGGGGAGCATACCATGTGTTTGCCGTCAATGGTTTATGGTCAGATTCAGCCTGAATATGTTATCAAGGCCTTTGGTCTCTGTAGAGTGTTAGATGGATTAATAATAATGAAACTATGACCGTTACCATTTATGAAAATTATCCTTCAGGTTTATAAGCTTTCATTACAGAAAGAGCCTCACCCGTTGAGGAAAGGCTGAGTTGGGTTTAACATAATCCAAAAAGTTTCATGCTCTTGAAAGAGTACAAAACAGAAAGGGGTCCCTGCCTGACCTTTACTGTGAAGGTAAGTCAGCTGGAAGCCCCTCATCAGCTCTAAACAGTCCAGATATTTCTTACTCTTTTTTCAGATAAGAAATAACATTGCATTTTTAAGAAAATGTTTTATTTCTATCAGTTTATGTCGGTTATTCTTCCCAGTCTATTTACAATGAGTTAACAATTAAAGACGGCCCTTCTACTATTAATAATACAGATAAGCCTGGTTATGCGTAATGGATTTTCACATATAAATGTTTTTATTTGACCTAGTATGAAGAGGCAGTGAGGTGTGTGTTAAAGTATCAACTCCCCTCTGTGCAGCCTGGGTTTGAATCCCAGCTCTGCCATCTACTGGCTATGGGACCTTGGCAAATTGCTTAATTTCTTTTTGCCTCAGCTTCCTGATCCCTAAAATAAAAGTAACTATAGTGCTGACCTTGTAGGGATGTGCGGATTAACAGTTTAATACATGAGTCCATTTAAAGTGCTTGTAACAGTGCCTGGGACACTGTCAGTGCTCTGTGTACTTGGTACTAGGCATCGTCACAATAATTGTAATAAAATGTGCAAGGCTGCTGCTACTGGCTGTTATCAACTGGCTTTGTTAAGAGATTTTGGAAGACTTGAATCATGTGGTAGATGTAGTGTCACTGTCTCTTAGATTATGAGTGATTTATTGCTGGATATAAAAAATTGCCCTGGGAAGCAAGCGTGGGGGAAGGAGTCTCCATAGGGCAAGGATGCTGGGTTGTAGCCAGCAGTCTTCATAGCAGATGGATAAAGAGATTATATAGTGTGTTTGCCTAGATGGATTTGGCTGTACTCAGGGTGATAGTAAGTACAGGAACTGATTGTTACTTAAGAGCTCAACACTAAAGCATACAGCATTTAATAAGACAAACATTTGTCTGTTAAATGGCCCTTCCTTTTCAAAGGTAGAGAGATCTCTCGTTTCATTCACTTAAATGTTATTTATTCTCTTACCATCTCATTCTTTTTCTCCGAATGGCAAAAGTAGTATGAGTTTTTGAACAGGAATTCTAGGCACCTCTGATAGTTAAAAGTATGGGGTTCCGGGCTTCCCTGGTGGCGCAGTGGTTGAGAGTCCGCCTGCCGATGCAGGAGACGCGGGTTCGTGCCCCGTTTCGGGAAGATCCCACATGCCGCGGAGCGGCTGGGCCCGTGAGCCATGGCCGCTGAGCCTGCGCGTCCGGAGCCTGTGCTCCGCAAATGGGAGAGGCCACAACGGTGAGAGGCCCGCATAACGCAAGAAAAAATAAATAAATAAATAAATAAATAAAAGTATGGGGTTCCGGGCTTCCCTGGTGGCGCAGTGGTTGAGAGTCCGCCTGCCAATGCAGGGGACACGGGTTCGTGCCCCGGTCCGGGGAGATCCCACATGCCGCGGAGCGGCTGGGCCCGTGAGCCATGGCCGCTGGGCCTGCGCGTCCGGAGCCTGTGCTCTGCAACGGGAGAGGCCGCAACAGTGAGAGGCCCGCGTACCGCAAAAAAAAAAGTATGGGGCTCAGAGCCAACAAAACCTGGGCTCCAGCTCTGAAGACACAGGTACTGCCGTGACCTTGTGAGGCCATTAGACAACCTCTCCTGGGCTCAATCTCCTCATCTGTAAAATGGGGACAGCCATTCCTCAGAACCTTGCTATGCCCATCAAATGGAATCCTGTATGTAAAGAGACCAGCACAGTGCGTGCCTTGTCATTTTTTATTTTCGTCTTTTTCCTGCTTTATTTCAAATTACCGTCTTGGCTACTAGGTCAGCAAACTTAAAAGCTTTTCTGGGAACTTTATGTACATTGTGCCGTTTCTGCTGAGTTTTCTGAGAAGGGAGCCTTATTTAGATGGTAAAGAACAATTTTTCTTTCATGATTTTCTAGTGGGCCTTTAGTTTGTTTGGAGCTGTTTTCCTGAAATTTGTGGGTGAATTAAGGCAGGCGTCGGCAAACATTTTTTGTCAAGAGCCAGATAGAGATTTTTGTCTTTCTGGGCCGTATATCGTAGCTGTACCTACTCATTGCCATGTAGCTTGGAAGTAGCCAGGGGGAAGATATGTCGGCGATCAGGCACGGTGGTGTTCCAATGAGACTTTATTTACGGATGCTGACATTTGAATTTCGTATACTTTTCCTGTATCACAAGATATTATTCTTCTTTTGATTTTTTTCCGAACCATTAAAAAATATAGGGCTTCCCTTGTGGCTCAGTGGTTAAGAATCCACCTGCCAATTCAGGAGACACAGGTTTGAGCCCTGGTCTGGGACTAAGCCCGTGTGCCACAACTACTGAGCCTGTGCTCTAGAGCCCGTGAGCCACAACTACTGAGCCCACATGCTGCAACTACTGAAGCCGGTGAGCTTAGAGCCCGTGCTCCGCAGCAAGAGAAGCCACCACAATGAGAAGCCCGCACGCTGCAATGAAGAGCAACCCCCGCTCGCTGCAACTAGAGAAAGCCTGCGTGCAGCAGCGAAGACCCAACACAGCCAAAAATAATAAATAAATGAATAAAATAAATTAAATTTTAAAAAATATATAAACCATTCTTAGCTTGAAGACTGTACAGAAGGAGACAGTGGATCAGTGTTTGTCAACCCTTGCATTAAGGTTTTGGTAAATCATATTATAATCCATGCAGTGATGAGGGCTCTGGAGCTTGTCCGGCCAGCGTCTTGGAATCAGAAGCATCTTTTAATATTCATGGCGATTCCGCAGTTTAATCAGGTTAAGGCACTCTTTTCTCCTATGGCCGTGGTCCAAAGTGAGGGGCCCACATGCTTCTGGTTCACTGCGTACGTGGCCTATTTCCAGTTAGAAAACTTAGTGCTTTGAGCCCGGGTAGCTGCTGGGCATGAATTGCCTGACTGCCTCCCTGAAAAGCTGTTAACTTCTTTGCTGCTTTTGAAAGGAACTTCAGCTTTATGCATTCTCCAGCCTGTTTTGCTCCTTGGGTTTTTTTTGTTTTTTTTTTTCCCTCCTGTCTTCTCTGCATTAAAGGTGCATTAGTGTATTCTCAGTGCAACACTTTAGCATTCTTGGAATGGGCAGAGAGCAGTTATATCCCATAATAGCAGGATAATCAATGGAAAGAGATTGATTGCCAGGTTGTAAATCATGTGAGAGAATTTGATGATATCAGCTTCGGGGGGCGGGGGGATGGGATCCTATTACTTGTTCTGAATTCTCTGGTTCCTGGAATTAATTTTTTTTTTTTTGTACTTGTAATCATTTGATGGAACAGCCTTTGCCGTGAACGAGAGGTTGACAAGAACAGGTGAGCTGTCCCGCATGCTCCCTCCTTTCCTCGCTATCCGTGCTCACCCTGGTATAATTTCAGATCTGGGATGTGAAACGCTATTTCTATAGCCATAGTCAGCACTGCAGAGTGGAATACACTTAGGCTGTCAGAGTTGAAAGAACATTTATTCCTCCATATTCAAAAGTAAAGGAAAGAACATTTATTCCTCCATATTCAAAACTGAAGAAAATCACACCCTTTAGACTAGGACACTAAAAAACCTAGCAGCATTCTAGCAAATGCAATTACCAGCAGTAGAAAGCAAAGGACGTTTTTTTTTTTTTTCAATTTTAAGAGAAATAAACTGTGCCTTTTACTTTCTGACTTAATGCAGAGAGATGAAAATATGCTAAAGACTTTTTTTTTTAAATTTTTTAAGGCAGAGACCAGGGACGTTTTGGAATCTTTCCATCTAGCAAATCCAGCTTCCCTCTTTAAAGCAAAGCATCAGGATTGCTTCAGTATTTAGGTATTAATATTCCCTTGTGGCTCAATCAGCTCGTTGAAAATGAATTTCTCAGCACTGCTGTCACAATTAAGAAAGACATGCTGAGGTAAAAGGGAATTTGTATGTTTCTTAGATTGGAAGGATGTGTTGAGTCAAATGAACGTTCTTTCAAGGTTAAATTATCTATTTAAAACCCTCCCAATTATAGTGCGAGGTACAATCTTTGATGAGATTCCGGGAGAAGAGATGACAGTCGGTGGGAGAGAGATTCTCTTTGTATGGAAGAAAGCTGTTGGACATTGTTTATTACCGGGGAAAATGGTTACATAAATTGAACATGGTATAGTCTCAGTAAACCATGAGCCATTATTGGGTCACTGAAGGCCTCGTAAGAGGACAGGGGTGGATTCTTTGTGCTTTTTGTTTTTTTTTAAGAATTGTGAGATGACCATCAACAGAAAACCACCAGCAGTATTCTGTGACCTTTCTGCATGCAGTCTGACCCAAGGAATTTGGATGGTGTATACAGTTTTGCTTAAAAGGTGGTCTCATAACCTGGCTTTGTAGAACAATCATCCAAGTCCTACTGGCTTTACCTCAGAAATAAATCTTGACTCTCTCTGGCCAGAGCTCTCCATCTCCTATGATACTGACTTGGTCTAGGCCACCATCCTGCCTAGGAGGCAGCCTACTAAGTAGTCACCCTGCTTCAGAAACATATTCCCGTGACAAATTGATAAATTCAGATTCTTACCTATGGGCCTGCCTCCGTTTCTTACATCTTCTCCTACTGTCCCCACTCATTCACTCGCTCACTTACGCCGGTCTTCATGGCTAGGATGGTCCAACAGTTCTGGCTCCATCCTGTCTCAGCATCCTTACAGTTAGTTGCCTGGAGTTGCTTTGATGGTGTAACAGTTGATTATAGACCCCGGAGCCAGACTGGTGTTCAGACCCTGGTCGTGCTACTGACTAACCTGGGTGAGTTACTGAAAACTTTCTGTGTCTCAGTTTCCTCATCTTTAAGTTGGGTGTAATAATAATTCTACTTGATAATACTTTTTTTGTTTGTTTTTAAGATTTTTGGTTTTTTTTTTGGCTGCACCGCAGCAGCATGTGTAACTTCCCCAACCAGGGATCGAACCCGTGCCCCCTGCAGTGGAAGCGTGGAGTCTTAACCAGTGGACCACCAGGGAAGTCCTTTACTTGTTAATACTTAATAATGCTACATAAGGTTGTTGTGAAGAATAAATGAGTTAAAATATGGAAAGCACTTAGACCGTTGCTTTGCACTCAGTAAGATTGTATAAGAGTTAGATGATGGTACTGTTTTTCTTGTACAGTCAGCATCATAATTGCATCTCTACCCCTTGGATTTTTGTGTGTTTGCTCTTTCTCTTGTATATCTCAGTGCAAATGTCCTTTCTGAGTGACCTTCCCTATTCACCTTCTGAAAGGGCTCATGCCTTCCATAGCCACATTGTACTCTGCCCATTACAGGTTAAAAAAAAATTTTTTTTTTAAAACATAGCAGAAAATACAACCTACAGAATGGGAGAAAATATTTGCAAATTATGAGACTGACAAGGGGTTAATTTCCAAAGTATACGAACAGCTCATACAACTCAATATGAAAAAAACAACCCAATCAAAAAGTAGACAGAAGACCTAAATAGACATTCTCCAAAGAAGATATACAGATTGGTCAACAGGCACATGAAAAGATGCTCAACGTTGCTAATTATTAGAGAAATGCAAATCAACACTATAATGAGGTATCACCTCACGCTGGTCAGGATGGCTATCATCAAAAAGTCTACAAATAATAAATGCTGCAGAGGATGTGGAGAAAAGGGAACCTTCCTACACTGTTGGTGGGAATGTAAATTGGTGCAGCCACTATGGAAAACAGTGTGGATGTTCCTTAAAAATCTAAAAATAGAGCTACCATATGATCTGCAATCCCACTCCTGGGCATATATCTGGAAGAGACAAAAACTCTAATTCGAAAAGACACATGCACACCAATGTTCGTAGCCACACTATTTACAATGGCTAAGACATGGAAGCAACCTAAATGTCCATCAACAGATGAACAGATAAAGAAGATGTGGTATATATACTGTGGAATATTACACAGCTATTAAAAAGAATGAAATAATGCCATTTGCAGCAACATGGATGGACCTAGAGAATATCATACTGAGTGAAGTGTTCACTCAGACAAAGACAAATACCGTTTGATATCACTTATATGTGGAATCTAAAAAAGAATACACATGAATTGATTTACAAAACAGAAACAGACTCACAGATGTAGAAAACAAACTTAAGGTTACCAAAGGGGAAAGGGGGTAGGGAGGGATAAATTAGGAGTATAGGTTTAACAGATACACACTACTATATATAAAATAGATAAACAATAAGGATTTACTGTATGGTATCGGGAACTATATTCAATATGTTGTAATAACCTCTAGTGGAAAAAAAATCTGAAAAAATGTATAACTGAATCACTTTGTTGTATATCTGAACCTAAAACAATATTGTAAATCAACTATATATACTTCAACCTAAAAAAACGTAGAAGAAATTACAACAAATAAGAGACCACCCCCGGCCCCACAGACCAGTTTGTATTCATTGCCAACCTGGTACCCTATCATCTCTGAACACTTGTATGTATTTCCTAGAAATAAGGGCATTCTCCTATAGTACCACACTACATCCATCGAAATTGAGAAATTAACTTTGACACTACACTATCATTTAATCCTTAGACCCCATTCAGATTTACCCAGATTCTCCCAATTAAAAAAGGAGCCATTTGAAGTCATGTGCTAGTTGTTGTGTCCTTTGTTTCTGGAACAATTCCTCAGGCTTTCCTGGACCTTTATGACCTTGACAATTTTGAAGTTAACAAACCAATTATTTTGTAGGCTGTCCATCAGTTTGGGTGTGTCTGAGGACTCTTCACAGTTAGATTTGGATTATGTATCAGGGCAGAAATATCACTGAAATGATGCTCTGTTCCTTTCATTGCATCTTATCACATGATTTCCATGTGTCCCTTTGCTGGTGATGTTAAATTTGATCACTTGATAAAGGCAACATCTGCAAGCCTTCTCCATTGTGAAGTTACTCTTTTTCCCCTCTTGTATTTTGTGGATAGGTACTGTAGGACCATTCTCCTTAAACTTTCAAGCTGTTTATTTATTGCATCAGTTGGAACTCATGGATTTCTATTTTACTTAATGGGTTATAATATATTACTGCCATTATTTTGATGCTCACATTCCGGTTGTGGGAGTTCCTTCCAGCCCATTCCTGTGTCCTTTTGACATGTGTTGCTTTCAGTATTTCAGTGCTTTCTTACTTTCTGGAACAAGAAGTTCTAGGTTCATTTTGTACTTTGCTGGCCCCATCCCTGGATTTGGCCAAGGAGTTGAGGAGCCATGGAGCTCTGATTTCCTTTTAGAGGAGAATGAGGTTTAGAAACCAAGATCTGGGCATTAGGTGTGTTTATTGCTCCTGAGATGTAACAGCTCCCAGACCCTTTTAGTGGACCCAACTGGGGATTGTATATGTCTATGTATGTACACACACACACATTTACATCTGTATTTGTTTGTTTGTTTATTTATTTTAAAAAAACCTTTGACTTGAGTGACTTTATTTATTTATTTTTGGCTGCATTGGGTCTTCGTTGCTGCAAGTGGACTTTCTCTAGTGGTGGTGAGCGGGGGATACTCTTCGTTGCGGTGCGCAGGCTGCTCATTGTGGTGGCTTCTCTTGTTGCGGAGCGTGGGCTCAAGGCACGCGGGCTTCAGTAGTTGTGGTGCATGGGCTTAGCTGCTCCACGGCATGTGGGATCTTCCCGGACCAGGGCTCGAATCCGTGTTGCCTGCATTGGCAGGCGGATTCTTAACCACTCCGCCACCAGGGAAGTCACACATCTGTATTTATTATTGTGTTTTTATGTATTAAAAATCAGAGTTCACTACCTCCAATTCCATTTTAACACCACATGGCTCAATTTAGTTTTCTCCTTTCTGTATTTGTAACTCCCTTCTCTTAACAGTGAGAAACCGAGTTCCTACTATCTTGAATATAGTTACTTATTCCATCACTTGCACCCTATGTCGGGCCACTCTTCCATATAGACACCCTCTTTAACTCGCTGAGATGCCGATACTCCATGCCAAGTCCTCCTCCCCACCACCTCCCCTCCCTCCAGACCCAGAAGCCTTCACCATACTTGGGCACCACCTGTGGACAGATTTTTGCTTTTATGGAAAGAAAATGGTAGCTCTTATATCCTGGCAGAGAGCAGCCCTATGCCAAGGTACTCAGCTTGGCAAGCTGGGGCGTGGGCTGGATTTCACTTCTTTGGATTGACCTTTGTGCTGTACATCGAGTACCCAACTTTATGTGGCTCTTGATGACTCTACCCATGGCTACACTGGATTGGTTGATGGTGGGGTCCTAACCTACCTTGGGGCTGAGGCACTGAGCAGTTCTTGCAGGTATGCTGCTGTGTTGAACCAAGGGGATTTGAATTTTGGAAGAAGTTGGAGCTTTGAGAAATGATGTTCCTAGTAACTGACTTCCTGCCTGTGGCACTGGGAGGTAAAGTCTGCTTGGACAGACGAACAAGCAAGTTGATGGACAGAGAGGGCATGGAGATGGAGGACTTTTGGAGGCTTCATAGAGGAATTGAGCGCCTGATCCTAGTTTGTGTCTGAGATTAGCTGCATCCCTGTTCTTGGTATTTGAGTGGCATCCCCGTATTCTTACACTAAATTCACTCTCGAAGTTAAGCTCCTTCAGCCTAAGCGAGTCATATGGCCAATCCCGAAGTCAAGGGACAGAGACGTACTCTGTGGAACTGCACAGTTGACTGGCAAAGGACCCGGATACAGGAGCCAATTATCCGGTCTACAATGGAGAGGTCAACTTGTTCGCTAAAGGCTAACCCGTTAATAAGTGGCATTTAATCTCTCTTGTATTGCTTCTGGATAAAATAGTAAGGGGCTTGATCTGCATGGGCGTTTATCGGGGTGTGCAGGCAATTTAAAAGCGGATTCCTCTCCTTGCTGTCTCCTGTCCTCTTGTATATAGGAAGTTTACTTTCAAGAAGATAGAGCATTAATCAGATACACAAATTCTTCCAGGAACCAGATGGCCTTCATTTCTTTCTTCCTGATCAGCTATATAAGGCTAATTGTCCGAGTGAGAGAGGCTTAATTTTACAGGCTTGCATGGGAGGCATGCTTATTGTTTACAGCTTTCCACCCCCCTCTTTCCTTCCTTGCCAGAGGCTCTGCTCCAGCAGGGGAACCTGAATCTAACATTTATGAATTTTGGAAGACGTTGAATCCTTAGGAGTCGCCACGTACTGGATAGGTATGGGAGCATTCCTCTTTAATCCTGCAGGTTAAAGGTAGCATGTGTTCTTCTGAGGTCCTCTGTTCTGTGTCTTCTTTTATTTGTCTGATTTTAAGTGGTTTTCACCGGTAGCAGGAGTTTGTATGGTGGTTTTCAGATAATGTCTGCATGAATGTTCTGTAGGCAGAGGACTGATGGTGCTGGAGACCACATTAAGGAATTGTAATATAAAAATTACACTGAATTACAAACATGCAGGGGCATATTATTATAGCTAATTATTAAGCTTACCAAGAGGCCAACTGGTTATTATTTAGCGTGGTGGGAAAACTATATTGCGTCAGTGGAAATACTGCGCTGAAATATCGTGCCTTTTAGGCAGAGTAAAGATAATGGTGTCTGGAATACAGGATCAGCCATGTGCTGTGTGAAAGATGGCAGGCTTAAAAAAACTATTTGTACTTCTGGCAAATTGTCTTAACATAATCCACATACCTTTCTAATTTAAAATATGAAAGTTAAACGAAGTTTAAACTGAGGTTACATCCATTAAGAAACTGGTAAAATAGTTAAGTCTCCCAAGCCTAGACTCCAGTGTTGCGTGTGTGTGTGTCTGTGTGTCTGTGTGTGTCCTGCTCACATATGAATTGTGAATTCATATTGCATTCCCTTGTAAGGATGTGCCATTTTTAATGAAGACTAGAACATGGTGGGGTATTCTAAATGAAGCCTGATTATAATTGCAGATGGCAGTTGAGCTTTTGGAAGCTGGTTTCTTTAACTGTTAAGTAAAAATTGTCTTTTTTAGTATTGGTTTGTATAAGTTCAGTGGTGGTTGTTTAGGGAAGAAACAACAACAACCACTTTTGCCTCTTTATTTCCATTAAATTAAATCTCACAGCATATCCATCTTCTGTTAAGGGGATTTGACTCAGAAGAAATTTTTCTGAAGGCTTTCTTGACAGTCGATTAAATGAAAACTTTTGGTCCATAAAGCTGAACTTTCTGGAGGCTTTCTTTTGTTGAATATGGAAAACCTGTGACAGGTATTTTCCACGTGTTCTTCTCTGGATAGTTATTGAGCCAATGCAATAATAAAGTGGCAGGGTGTTTTTTTTTTTTTTTCTAGTATAAGGAATGCCTTTCACTATTCGTAGACTTTTAATGATCAAAATTAGTACCTTAGCCTAGCCTTCTTCTGTTTGGTAGACAAACTTGACATTGTTCAGTGTCCCAGAAAGGTTTATGGTTGTGATAGACATTGCCTGGGTGTGCAGTGGATTTCTGCTTCTTGTTCCCAGCTTATACGACCACATACATAAAACTTCTGCCTGTTGATGGGTATGCAGACCCACTAGACCAGTGGTTTGCAACCAGGGGTTCACAGTTTTGCACACCCCCTCCCAAGGGGACATTTGGCAATGCCTGGAAACACTTTCAGTTGTCAGGAATGGGAGGTGGTGCTACTTTCCTTTGGTTGGTAGAGGCCAGGGATGCTGCTAAACATCCTACAGTGCACAGGCCAGCCTCCCACAGGAAAGAGTTATCTGGTACAAAATGTCAATAGTGAGGCTGTTGAGAAGCCCAGAACTAAGCAGTGGACGCATAGTATCTCCCTTTGTTTCCCACTGTCAAAATGGGCATGGATTCGCCGTGGATCTGCGCCATCTTATCGTCCCATTACAGTACCAGTGGGTCGTACATTAAATTAAACAAGAATTGTTAAGAAATAGTGTTTTCTGGAAGTATTCAACAAGGAAGTCAAAGGGAGAGATGAACCAGCAATGTGTTAGGTAAGCGGTGTCTTGGAAGAGCCAGAGTTTGTAACAGGCTTTGGGGCTTTGGGGACGATGGATTGCTTTGTCCCCCCGGAAGTCTCCTTTTGTTAGAGTAGGTGTCACCCTTAAATGTTAGTTCTTGTAGGTGACGGATTCATCAAAAGTTGGTGATGAAAACATCTTAATAAACAACATCACACAATCATGTTTCTCCACAATGAATTCTGCCTAATGAAGATTGGCTGTGTACAGCCACCACTGCTTAATTTTGTTGCATTTTGTGTACACAGCTCAGAAAACTAAGAGACCAGGGAACTACTCTTGAGCAGAATATAAAAGGGCTTTCTTGAATGGCGGCAATTTGACGTTTTTTTTTTTTTTTTCCTGACATACGTGCCTGGAGGAATAAGAGAGGAAGATGTCAGGGGACTTATAAGCAGCTGATAACAACAGGCTTCATTTACATTTTGTAGAGTGTATAGCCCCCGGTCCTTCAAGCACATGTGGAGGGAATTGAAATTGCAGTTTGCCTATTGTGTGTTGGCAGTAATCTTTCCAAAAAATTTGTATGTTTCAAAATCAGGCAGCCAATAGCAGTAGCCAGTGATATATGGGGCTATTGATGTGAAATGAATTTGCAGAGGGAAAATGGGATTTGTTGCAGTATGAACTTGTAATGAGGTGGCCCCAAAGATTTGTAATGGTCAGCCATTGTTTATGCCAAGAATCAGCTAGGAATCAAATACCTTTCAAAGGGAGACAAAGAAAACTTGAGTTTTCTTTCTTTTTCCAGCTCCTGGAGTGGTTCCAAAGTGATGTCCTTTAGTTTGGCTCTTCAGGGTACTGGAAGTTAACAAATTACCCTTTTAATAAGTGTGTGGATCATTGGTCTTCACTGATCTCAGTTACTGTCTTGTAAGAAAAAAAAATTGGACCCGTGCCCTCAATATATGTGTATTTATTTTTATCTATTATGTATACGTGTACTTACACTAAAATATTATGTAAATTATAAAATGCAAAAAAAAAGTAAATCATGTAAAAAAAACATTTATGGGTAAAAGGTTAAAATTTTCATATCCCCAGGGAATCATCTTAGGTACCCCTGGGTGCTTGGTGCTGGAAATGACAGGCAGTAGTATTGCCTTAGGTGACATTGTCAGGTACTGGAGAAGACTGGCCTGCCTTCCCTTCCATACTGCAGGCACCTGTTTAAAATATGTGACTTGATCTTGAACGTTTACTGTGATTGTGTGGTGTGAGCTGCAGATGGGATTGGATTAAATACCAGACGTTCAGAAGTGGTTCTCCTTCCCAGGTGCGATGTGTAGAATAGAAATGCAGTAAGTCGGCTAAAGCGGACCTCATGTTTTATCTGAATGCTGTGTCTTAGAAGTTTACTGCCTGATTTATCTGGGTAATTTTCCCCTTGCCTCCTTCCCTTCTTTCCTTTCCTTTTTTTTTTTTTTTTGGTGCCAGGGGAAACTGGGAAGCAGTAATTCCAAATATATTTCTAACCCCCCTAAGAGTAGGGGGTTTGAAGTTAGACTAATTACAGTCTACGAATGACTGAATGGAAGAATTAATACATTTATCCCTTAGTCGAAACTATGCTGCTTAGGTGATTTTGGTGGGCAAGCTGGTAAATTCCTCTGATTCCTTGTTTTCTTTTCTGTGGAGTGGGGATCATTGCTAACCCCTGTAGTTTTCTGTAGAATTAAGTAGGGTGTGTATGTGAAATAGCCAGCATAGGGCATTAGGTAAATGTCCATTTAATAATGGTGTATTTATTTTTAGTAGCCCCTGTGCTTCTTGGAATTCTTTTTTTTTTTTTAAGGTAAGAAGTGGATTTATTTAGAGAGATACACATTCCATACACAGAATGCGGTCCGTTTCAAAAGGTGAGTGGCCATGGGAGAAACACATTCCACACAGTGTGGGCCATCTCAGAAAGCCAGAGCCTTCTTGGAATTCTGAAAGTATTTCTTGAATGTCTTCACTTACTCTGGCCCACACTGATTTCCCCGACCTCAGAGCTCCTAGATACCAAAACGACTAGTGGTACAGTATCGCTGGGCACAGTTATCCCGTCATTCACTTATGTGTTCTTTCCCTTTCCTTCTTCCCAGGTAAATTCAGTTTCTGGAGGGTGGAAACCAAGTCTTAACTTTCTCTTGCGGTGGGTGGCCTTTCCTTGCCTCCTTCCCCGACATCAGGCTGAGTAATCCAGGAACTAATTTTGAGTGGTCAGGTGAAAAGGCATGTGTGTGGAATCAGAAGACCTACCTTTTGGTTGAATCGGAAGACTTGCTTTGGAATTAGAGGGGGTGAATGAGGTGCAGGGAGCTGGAAAGAGGATTTCAGAAAGGAGATTTTGCTAATTGTAATTAGTGCTAAACAGAAGTCGGTATACTTCTGTGGTTTTCCGTTGTCAATTACTTTGGATGATAATCTTTTTTTTTTTGCTATTATTTTTAAGTGACAGATTGCAGTACATGTTTCAGGACCTGCCAGCCATCTTGATTTGAAAGATTATGTTGTCAGAATTTTAGACAGTGCGGGTAAAGACCTAATTTTACTAAATAACAGGGACTTATGAATCTTGTAAATTACTTTCCTCTTGCCATGGAAAGTGTTTTTCTCTGATTTATTATGCAAATTATGGTAAATCCTAGAACTGAGCAAAGTAAAACCATTTCATGTCTTTTAGAATCTGTTTTCTGGTTTTGCTCATTCTGTAACAGTCTTACCCTCAATAGGCAAGAAGTATACATTGTGTGAATTACTGAGCGAAGATAAAGGACAGTATATTTTGGTTATTTCCAGTTAGCAACCAGTCTCTTAATGAATCAGATTAAGTGCCTCAGTCACTTCCTTTTTTTACAAGTTGTCTTTAAGAAGGCACATTTGCACCCTGAGTACAATAAAAGGAAATTAGTATTTTGCTACTTTTACTAAAAGTAATAATATTCCTATTTTCCTGTTATAGAGTTTTAGGCATCACCCCCTGCAGCTGAAGAAGAGATTAATTTTCCACTGTGTGTCTTAATATCAGGGAAATATCTCACAGCCTATCAAGCTGATAAAAGAGGGTTTTCCTTGATTGCTAATAATGGGATGGATTCTGAAAGCCTTAGTTAAAATTTGGCTTTGGAAGGCTACTACAGGTTTATTTTCAGGATGAAGGAAAAATGAGACAACCAACTTGGAAAGGGCAGGAACCAGGACAGGGGGAGCTAATTGGCCAACGGGGTATTGGAAAGAGTTGGCCTCTCCTGTGTCTTGGTTTTAGGGATAACGCTCAGCTCAAGAACAAGATGCATTTCTGGGAGAGGTTCTGGTTGGCTTGGCAGGGCGGGACAGGATGCCTGCATGGATAATGCAGGGGGAAATTGGGGGATTATAACCTGGAGAAGTGGGGGGAAAGGACCATGAAGTTAACTACAGCTGGAGATGTCTTTCTCTTAAGGTTATCCGTTTCATGACTTCAATCATAGAGTGGACTGCCAAATCTTGAAGCAGGAAGGGCTCCAAATCCCTCCTGGAAATGAGTGGGTGACTTGTTCAGGGGTTGCTACAGCTGTGGGTGATGCTCAGGTTAGTTTTCATTACCTTTGCATCTAGCATCAGGCTAGAGAATTTGGTTCCTGAGTGATGTTATCTAACATTGGGAAAGAAAATCTCTTTCAGTTAGCAGAGATTAAGTATTGACAAGGCAGTGGAGTGGATGCCTATAAATACAGGCCTTCTGTAATTGGAAAGGAGCAAAGAAGGCGGAAGAAAACTTCCCGTTGCTGTTTGCAGAGGCTGAGTAAAGGACTACCTGTGAAAGGCTTCACCTGTTCGAGGACTATAAATATCACTTGACTAAACAAACATCCAAGGGATTAGTAGCAGGCAGGGTATGTCTATTCCTAAATTTTACTGGTAAGCACTGAATGCAGCCTCTAGTATTTATTCAGAAAATGCCGTTGTTTGGGGGCACGTCAGAGTCACTGTTGGCCCGACGGCTTTTTTGGATACTCAGAGGTTCTCACTTTACCCAGAAACCCAAAAGGAGAGGCAGCTGAGCTCAGGAGCCACTCCTGGGGGATCAAACTCTCTCCAACTCTTTTTCAATTAGGACCACCCTTTCATAAGGTTTTGGGTTTGCAGAGGGTGACGTATAGCATGGTGGTTCCAAGTATGGTTTTGGGATTAAGATGAGATTTGGATGTGAATGCTGACCCTCCCACTTAATAGCTGTGAATGTGGGCAAGTTTCTAACCTCCTTGGGCCTCTGATAGATTTGCTTAATTAAGGTTCATTTCCTCCTTCCTCGTAACTGGATCTTTGTATCAATATTATTGGGGATTGCAATGAACCTAACAAAACCCCTTGCTTTATTGCCTTTCCCATGTGAATAGGGATGGTTATGTCACAAGAAGTTGTTGTCTGGGGTTTCCAGGAAAGTTGTTCTGAAGGGATTCATTCAGTTGGGAAGTGTGCTCTTTTTGATATTTCATATTTTGCATTTTTGATGTGAAATACAGATGTGATAGCTTGGAGCTGCAGCCGCCTGAGACCAGGAGGGAAAGGCCAAGGGAATTGCAGAGATGGGGGCATCTTTTACCTGCAGCTACCTACCTCCACACTTCCTGTTTTATGAAATAAATCAACCCTTATGTCTTTTAAGTCTCTGTAATGGGTCTCTGATAGTAGCTTCAAAATATGGTTTCTGCCTCCTACACTATTGGTGGGAAGGTAAGTTGGTGCAGCCGCTATGGAAAACAGTATGGAGGTTCCTCAAGAAACTAAAAATAGAGTTGCCATATGATCCTGCAATCCCCCTCCTGGGCATGTATCTGTAGATAACCATAATTCAAAAAGATACATGCATCCCAGTGTTCATTGCAGCTCTATTTACAATAGCCAAGACATGGTAACAACCTAAATGCCCACTGACAGATGAATGGATACCATGGAATACTATTCAGCCATGAAAAATGAAATAATGCCATTTGCAGCAACATGGATGGACCTAGAGATAATCATACTAGTGAAGTAAGTCAGAAAGAGAAAGACAAATACCGTATGATATCACTTATATGTAGACTCTAAAATATGACACAAATGAACTTATCTATGAAACAGACTCACAGACATAGAGAACAGACTTGTGGTTGCCAAGGGGGAGGGGGTGTGGGAGAGGGAAGAACTGGGAGTTTGGGATTAGCAGACGCAAACAGAATTATATACAGAATGGATAAACAAAAAAGGTCCTACTGTATAGTGCAGGGAACTATATTCAATATCCTGTGATAAACCATAATGGAAAAGAATATGAAAAAGAATGTATGTATGTATATACATATGTATGTATAACTGAATCACTCTGCTGTACACTAGAAATTAACTCAACATTTTAAATCAACTATATTTCAATAAAATAAATTTAAAAAACCCCGTAGGTTCCGATATCAAACCTCATAATCCCTGTCTGCAAAATGAGGATAGTAGAATTTATGCTGGGGGGTCATTCTGAAGATTTAAAGACAGCATGTGCCAAGTATTGATTGGCAGCTGCTATTTCTGTTTTGAAATGACACTGCTAGCATTATCACATATAACATATATATTACAGATATAGGTAAATGTATTCGAACCCTAAGATTACTGTTACAAAGTACCACAGACCGGGTGGCTCAAACAGCAGAAATTTATTGTCTCACAGTTCTGGAGGCCAGAAGTCCTACGTCAAGGTGTCTGCAGGATTGGTTCCTTCTGAGGGCTGTGAGGGAAGGATCTGCTCCAGGTCTCTCTCCTTGACTAGTAGTAGATGGCTGTCTTCTCTCTGTGTCTTCACATTGTCTTCCCTCTATGCATGTCTGTGTCCAGATATCCCCTTTTTACAAAGACACTAGTCATACTGGATTAGGGCACCCTAATGACCTCATTGTAACTTGATTACCTCTGTAAAGACACTGTCTTCAAATAAGGTCACTTTCTGAGTTACTGAGGATATATCCAATATACCTTTTTTGGGGGGACACAGTTCAACCCATAATGGTACATGTGTAACACACTATCAGTGAAGTTTTAGTCTCTCACCCTTTTTCTGATTACAAAAACTCTTTACCAAAAAAGTCAAATATTCTTTATGAAAAATTGCCCCCCCCGCACCCCGCAAGTGTCCTTTTTTGCAAATGACTTTTAACTTAGTTATCTAGATCCTGGAATCAGCGAGGGCTTCTGAATTCGTTGTAGTCTTAAGGCAGTGATTTGTCAGTTCTCATGGCTCTCTTGGATTTAGGTATTCTCTTGGGTAGGTTTTAAGCTCATTACTGAGAAACACAAGAGTCTCCTGTGTGTTAGTCCACAGTCTTTAGAATTCTTTAGAATAAGGTATTTATGTGGCCAGTCATACATGTGGGCTGTTTGGTGCTCTTGGTGAATTCATGTGACGGTGATGTCCCAGCGCGTGACCCTACTGTGTGCCCAAGTCTCACTGCCCCAGGTTACAGCATCTATAACAATACCTCTAAACATCTCAGCCTCCAAGCTGAGTTCAGTAATGGAGGACTTGTTTAAATCCTCTTCTGAGTATAAGCATTTGAAAATGCTGAAGTTTCCACCGCTGGAGAATTTCTTCAACTCTATTTAACTCTGGAAAAAATGTTAGCCCAGTGTTCTTACAGCTGCTTTCTTTTTCTTTGCAAATATTTCAGACATTGGGACCATTACCTCTGGAGTGAGGCAGAGTACTTTATGCATTAAATAAATAACTTTCCTGTCTTGACAGGGTTTTTTTTTGAAGATCACTTTTAGGTGACATTATGTGCTTGGAGGGGCTTGTCTTGAAATAAAAGGCATAATTGAAATAGAGCTGAATAGGAATCAAGAGTGGGATTCAAGTATAAGGTAAAATTGATGACATCCCTTATTGCTTTATAGATGAATTACTTTTATGGTGGCCTATTTTAGTTTAAAAACTAAAAATGCATTTTTCTACACTCTAATTGTCCGTCCTGACAGCAGCAAGAAAGAAAGGCTGTTCCCCCCGCCCCCCTTCCTTACCACTGATAGTAGAAATTGCTTACTGCTTGAAAATCTATATGTGCCTGCTGGTTTGCCATTAAAAAGGGATTTTGTAACCTGAATTCCAGTTTTTATTTAACATAAGGGGTTATATTTTCCGTATTGGCAGGTCGTGGCATGGGTAGGTGACTTGAATGCAGTCTTTTTCATTGAGTGTTACTGTTCAAAATCTATGTGTGTCAAGGAATTGGGAAGGTTTGCATCTGAGCAGGAAGAGGGTGATATTAGGGTTAGTTCTCTGCATCCACACAATTATTAACCTTCTCAGAGTAAGGAGCTCAGCCGAGGGAGGAAGATCACCCCTCTTTAACTGATGTGCTGTGTCTCGCAGCTGGAATCCAATGTTCTAGCAGTGTCAGGAGCAAAAGCTTTGCAGGGGTGGGGAGGAAGGCGGATTGACAAATCATTAAATTGTCATTCAGTATAATTTGTATGGGCCATCTCACCACCTATGATGTATTCTTGAAAAAAAAAGAATAATAAATGGAATCAGAGCCAGTTTCTCCCATCAGGTGCTGGGGATAGAGCATAATGTAAAAGGACACACCTGGCATGCCATTAGCAAAACCCAGAATGAGGGAAATTTTATGCTTTCAATGACCCCCTTTGTTCAACAAATATATTGAACAGTTAAAAGAGGCAGAGAAGAACCTTTGGGTTAAAAGAGCTTAAAGAGACACATCAACCAAATGCAGCGCATGGACTTTGGTGGATCCTGATATGATCAAATCATTGTTAAACTTTTTTTTTTTTGAGTTGGGGAAATTTGGATTAGATAGTACCTGACTTACGGTATTTTTGTTAACGTTTTTAGGTATAGAAAAGATAGTAGTGTTGTAATTACATCTTAAAAGAGTCCTTGTATTTTAGTGATAGATACTGAATTAGATATGGGGGAAATTACGATGTCTGGAATTTGCTTCAAGTTAATCCAGTTGGAGTAGGGAGTGGGTCGGGGTAGAAAAAGTAAGATTTTCCATATATGTTAATCATTGAAGGTAGGAGATAGATAGGTGGGGACACTTCTATTTTTGACTGTTTGAAATTTTCATAACAGGAAATTGAATCATATGAATGACCTACCTGTGTTCTGTTCTTCATGATGACTTTATAAGACCTACTTCTTTTTAAGTATTCTTGGGAGAATAAATATTTTAATATATAACCTTTTACCTCAAAGTAATCCAGACATAAATATGGTCACTAACTGTAGCAACCAAGCCTCCAAGAATTGACAGGTTTTATTTAATGACCCATTTTCCTTCATTTGAACTCAGCCCTGTGGAATAACGGGAATGTTTTATTCATCAGACTCTTTGCTTTTTATAAATTGTCGAATGCCTTGGTAGGAATTAGCAGATGTTGAATTATCAGTGGGAGGATTCTTTATTTGCTAAATGCAGTAGAAAGTCATTAAAAGAAGTTTAAAATATGAAAGAATCAAATGGGAGAACTTGGGGGGAAATGAATAAATTTGTTCTCTTGCGTCCTGGGTTTATTAAGGTCAAATGAGGTGCGGCTTAATGTTTTGCAGCTTCATTGTAAACTGAGCCAAAAGGAAAATCTTTCTGCCCTTTGGTCCAACATTCCTGTGTGAAGAGAACAACAGCTACAATGGAACATTGCCAAGGTTTTTTGGGGGGTCATACCTTAGACCTTAAGTTAAGATAGTTGAGATAAGCCAGGATTTATGTACAGATTGATCCCCGGTCTCGGTGTTGAGCCATTACTTCCATTTTTGCATTTTTTTTTCATGGTACAAGGTTTTTGTTTTGTTTTGTTTTGAGTGCCCACTGTGTAATCAGCTCTGGACTAGGCACTGAGGAACAAGACAAACCAAAGTTGTATTTTTTTGCTCTTTTGTCTAACTTGAATGTAAACTGTCTCCTGTTCTCTCTCATCTCCCCCCACTCTACCCCTCATTCTTTTATCTTTGTTACCTTTCTCTTTTTCTGGCAACATTGCCCCATCAGTTTGTAATGATATAATCCCTAAGGTGATGGTTAGTTATTTGGATCCGGGGAAAAAGCTGTGATTAAGTCGAGGCAGTTTAGAACTGGGTGAGGGCGGGGTGCGGAGCCACCATGTACCTGCTCTGCCCCTGTGCCAGGTACTGCCCAAAGAAATACCTCATTTGTTCCATGCCCAAATCCTGCAGGGAAAGAATCACTCCCATTTTACAAGGAAGGAGAGGAAGCTTCAGGGAGCTTCAGTGACAGTGACAGTGATCAGTCCTCATGGCTCCTGAGCCATGTTGGTCAGTATGCCCTCGTCTGTGCAAAATTGTGCTTTAACCAACACACCGTGTACGCTCTCCAGGGTGTAGGTAATGAGGGCAGTTTTTTAGTGAAACCTCAGCCATCTGTTTTCTCCATGATGTTGCTTCTTACTGATTCTGTATGGGACGTTGAGGGGCAGGGAGGAGGGTCACCTGGGGGACAGGCTTCTTTGCCTTCACTTTGGGCACCTGCATGAATTTCAAGATGGCCTAAATTAGATGTATAACTCAGATATCTTCTGGATAGAACAGGGACACAGAAAGGACAAACAGACACTGGTAGCTTGGTGACTGTGAAATGGCTTGCCTCGCTCCTTGTCTGCACTACTGTTTGTCTTAACCACAGAGTTGAAAAGGTCTCCATGATGTGTAATATAGAGAGATCTTTGTGAACACAGCTGCTTACGAGCCCTGGACATTGGCAGGAAAGCAATATCTTCGTCTTCTTTTTTTAAAAAAGAAATTTATATATGTATTTATTTATTTGTGGCTGCATTGGGTCTTCGTTGCTGTGCGTGGGCTTTCTCTAGTTGTGGCAAGCGGAGGCTACTCTTCGTTGTGGTGCGCGGGCTTCTCATTGCGGTGGCTTCTCTTGTTGCAGAGCACAGGCTCTAGGCACGTGAGCTTCAGTAGTTGTGGCATGCAGGCTCAGTAGTTGTGGCGCACAGGATTAGTTGCTCTGTGGCACGTGGGATCTTCCCAGGCCAGGGATCGAACCTGTGTTCCCTGCATTGGCAGGCGGATTCTTAACCACTGCACCACCAGGGAAGTCCCAAGCAATGTCTTCTTGAGGCTTGCAACTGGTAATACTTTTGTGGTCTCTCGTAAGCAGGAGATAAAAAGAGTAAAGGTTTCTTGGAGACTGTTTTGAAGGCCTGGGGAGTTTGTGAAGTGTAGTAAGCGGATTCCAGTTGATCTAGAGGCTCTCCAAGTTAGCCGGTGTTTTGAGTGTGCCCGTCTTCAGCTCTGGGCTCCTTTTGCCTTCAAGACCTCTTTTGTCAGGCTGGCGAGCAGCATCGTGCCAGGAATGAAGCCCGGTGTTGGAGCAGAACGTTTGAAAACAGATGGAGAGCAGCAACTTCAAGTAATAGACAGTAAATCATCGAATTGGAGAAGTTACTCAGGCTGGGGTACTGTGCCCAAAGGCACCAAGCATAGGCTGATGACGGAGACGGGCACTTAAGTGGTGTTTCTTGGCCACAGGGCAGTAGGAATTGTTCAGCTGGATGTGTGCTTTAAATGTGTGATGTTATTAGTAGGAAATAAAATGGTGGGGAGAGAACTGGAGGCTTGCTTCCTGGACCTTACTCTGGATATTTTTGATGGAGTTGCTGGCTGGAGCAGATTTTGAGATGAGTATTCATTTAGGTAAAGGGGTTGTCATGCTCTTCATTCTGAAAGAGTTTACTTGAGCTAACTCACTTAATATGATTAGATTCCACTGTTCTGGCAATCTACCTTCCTATATGAATTGAAAAGCCACAGAGAAAGTAAACGTTTAAGTTTTCTTCAATAAAACGTTTTAGGTACTAAACTATAAAATCCCTAGTTAAGACTTCAGCAGTCTATGCTTCCCTATTAATAGTGACTTTTTTTTTTTTTTTTTTTCCCAAATCAAAGATGTTTTATCTTGTCATCCACCCCCAATCAGAAAAAGAAGTTCCTATCTTTTTTTGGAGCGTTCTTTGGGGGAATCTTTTTAAAGATTGGTTTGCTACCAAGCCGCGTTTTTGGCTTTCCCCAATCAGTGGAAATGGACTCGAGGCCAGATAAGAAATTCAGGCAATGCTTTATTGGGGCACCTGCTGCATAAGGGCAGAGCGAGAACAAACAACAGGTTCCCTTGCTTGCTGGCTCCCTAAGCAGGGGGCGGGGGCGAGCTTGTTACTTGGGTGAGGGTAGGGGCGTGTCCAGGGGTCGGGTGGGAGGGGTGACTTAGGTGGTTGGCTCACCCCTTAGGTGGTGTTGTGTGCAGGGGGCATGCGCAGTACCTTGCTTTTGCTGCTGAAACCCTACTTTTTTGCAAAAGTGGCGGTTGGGTTTTTTTGGTTTCTTTGTATCTTTTGGGCCCAGATTTGCCCCAGCTGCTATGCACGCAGTTATTTTTAGCCCCATACAGTTTCTTTGTATTTTGTTGCTAGGGGAGAGGTTGTGTCCAGGGGCAAGCACTGCAGCACTGCAGCACTGCAGCAAAGGGCCCCAGGTCCCAGCCTGTCTCGGGTTCAGTGGAAGAAATTTTCCAGTTCAGTTGACATTCTTTGCAGTGTGTTTGTGGTTTGGCATGGTTCAAAATATTTATCATGTCAAGTTCCTTCGACAACAGGGGTAGAAAGAAATATTAGTGTACTTTTCCCAAAGTGCTCTAGTAATTGTCAACTACTTAGAAATGTATCTTTAATGAGAAAGGAGGACATTCTGCCTTTTGTGACAACATGGATGGACCTTGAGTGCATTATGCGGAGTGAGAGAAGTCAAGCAGAAAGACAAGGACTGTGTGGTATCACTTGTATGTGGAATGTAAAAAAGCCCAGATTAAAAAAAAAAAAATCTGTCTAAACGGAGTTCCCTGGTAGTCTAGTGGTTAGGAATCGGCGCTTTCGCTGCCGTGGCCCAGGTTCAGTCCTTGGTCAGGGAACTGAGATCCTGTAAGCCAAGTGGAGTGCCTGCCCCCCCCCAAAAAAAAATCTAAGAAAGCCCAAATTCTTTATCTCAATTAGTCATCCCCAAAGGCAACAGTCCTGTAGGTAACCATTATCTCCACTTACGTGTAAGAAACCCAAATCATAGAAACGAAGCAACTTGTCTGTAGACAGAAAAGTATTAAAAATTATACCCAGGTGTTAAGAACGAAGGACACAAAAATTAACATTTGTGCCAGTTCTGACTGAAATCTTCAACCACTGTATTATCCTGCTGTCCAGTAGATTCTGGCTTCCTTGCTTTGTTTTCTAGATATTCCCCAGTGTTTCCTTTAGACTGGATAAGGACTTAACCATGAAGTAAGTTCTGAACACCAGATCAAGGACTTTATAGAAGGTTTAAAACATCAGCCACCGCAAAATCTTTGCCTGATTACAGTCTAGATTCAAATCTTCTGATTCTAGTTTTCTCTGTTTAGGATGCCTGTTTCACTTGTTTTTTTGGAAAATTCTTACTCTCTAAAGTCTTAATTGAAACATAGCTTCCTCTGTGGAGCCTTTTCTGATCTCCTGAGATCAACAGGTTCTTCTTCCCCATGTAAGACCCTTGTTTCTTAGCCGTGGCCTCACTGAAACATTATGTGTTCTCATAATTTTTTTCCTTAAAGTCAGTAAGTCCTATGGAGTGTGAGAGGCCATTTTTAATCTGCATAGCACAGTGGTTCTCGAACTTCGACATGAATCAGAATTATCTGGGACTATTTTTTTTTCTTCTTATTTTTGGCCGTGCCACGTGGCACGCAGGGTCTTAGTTCCCTGACCAGGCATTGAACCCGTGTCCCCTGCAGTGGAATCGCAGAGTCTTAACCACTGGACCGCCAGGGAATTCCCCTATCTGGGAATCTTTAAAACTCAGACTACTGACCCTTCCCCCCAGAGATTCTGACTCTGTAGGTCTGGGGTGGGGTCCTTGAATTTACATTTCTCACAGCCCTGTTGCTGTCCCTACTGCTGGGCTGGACCGCAATTTGCGAACCACTCACCTATCAGCTGACACATAACAAGTGAGATGAACACCTGACTGTAGACTGATATTTATTCCTCAGAACAAGGTGCTAATAAGTTTTCAGTATGAAAAGTGATGAACTAGTAACAGTCAGGTGTGAAACTGGTTCCCGCACAGGGAGAAGGGATTCTCAGAAGAGACAATGGACGTACACTCCGGGTTTCATCTTACTCTCCAATCTTCCTTATTTCGAACTGAGAGTAGAAAGTGGAAAGGGAGACTCCTAGGTGGTGTAGATATGAACAAGACATGGATCCTTCTTTTAAGGAATTCATAATCTGGTGACATCGAAGGACAGGTAAATAATCAATTGCCATAAAATGATGTAGAGGTTCTGACTGTAGTCTAGAGTGCGGACAGTGGAAGTCAGTAATAGGGAGTTAACAATTCTGCCAAAGTGAGATTTGAGTCAACAGTCTGTACAGTATAGAAGAAGTGACAAGATACATAGAAAATGCTTATAATATTGGATAGAAAGCGGTAAGTGTTGAAAGAGGTGGACAGATAAAGTGCTTTGTGTTTCTAGAGAAAGAAATTACTTCTCTTTTAGATTAGGGAAGCCTCAGTAAAGCTGATGATAATTTTGCTGTACATTCAGCAGCAAATTTCAGTTTGCAAAGAACTTTCAAAGTACATCATCTGCTAAGTTCCGCAGAAAATCTGGGAGGCAGTTGAGATATATTAGATACTGTATGACATAGTGAGGGTCACACAGCAGGTGATTACACAAGCGTGTGTTTGAGTTCAGCATTTTTGACCTTTTATTCCACAAAGAACCAGAGTGATCACATCATTACTTCCTTTGTTCTCCTCTCCCCTCCTTGCCCACGGCTTCCAAGGGTAAAGGTTTTGCTCTGGATCATGGCCTGTAAGTCTCCACATGATCTGTCTGCTGTCTTCCCCCAGGACTAGCCTTGGACAAGCCCCCCTGCTTACCTTGTGTTCTGGCTGTTTCAGGAACACACCAGGCTTGTTTCCACTCCAGGATTCTTATACATGCTTTTCCAGTTGCATTGATTTAGTTCATTGTTGGAATATCACCTCCTCAGGGAGGCTTCCTTGACCTCTGCATGTGAAACTCACCCCACCTTCCCATCAGCCTCCATCTCTGTTCTCTGTGTCATTTTTGTTATGACACTTAGCACTATCAGAAGTTATAATTTTCTGTTTATCTGTTTGATGGCTTGTATTCCCAACTAGAATGTGAATTTTATGAAGGGAGGGTGTCAGGGATATTTTTTTTGTTCACTGCTGTTTCCGTAGTGCCTGGGATATAGGAAGTACTTGATAAGTATTTATTGAATGAACGAATGAGTATTTAATTGCTTAAGGTATGATTGACGTAGTTTTCCAAGAGCCAGCAATGAGTATCATTGAAGTGACTTTATAATTTCCGGCTTAAAGATTGGAAATCTGGAATTTAATTGAGGGTAAGGCTGATGTGAGACACAAACTTTTAATTTCATCTTTGGATGGTTCGTTGCTAATGTATAGAAATATGATTGACTTTTGTGTATTCGTCTTGTATCCTGCAACCTTGTTGATATGTTAGCTCTGATAGTTCTTTTTTGTGGATTCCTTAGAATTTTCTATATGCAGGATCATGACACGTGCAAGTAGAGATAGTTTTACTTCTTCCTTTCAAATCTGGAAGCGTTTTGTTTCTCTTTCTTGCCTAATTGCCCTGGCTAGAATCTCCAGTGTAGAAGTGAAAAGAAGTGGCCTCTGGAATAGAAGTGGTGTGAGAGCAGACACTGTTATCTTCTTGATCTTAGTGGAAAAGCCTACAGTCTTTTGAGTATGATGTTCGCTGTAGGTTTTTCACAGATGTCCTGTATCAGGTTGGGTAAGTTTCCTTTTATTCTTCTTTTGCTGAGTGTTTTTATTATGGAAGGGTGTTGGATTTTGTCCAGTGGTTTTTCTGCAGAAAATTAAACTTTTAGACTAGAATACTTGTTCTTTTTTAAAAAAAAAATTACTCTTTTTTTTTTTTTTAAACCAGGCTGCCCTGTTTAATTTATTTTATTTAAAAAACTTTTTGGCCATGCCGCATGTGGCATGCGGGATCTTAGTTCCCCGACCAGGGGTCGAACCTGTGGCCCCTGCAGTGGAAATGCAGAGTCTTAACCACTGGACTGCCAGGGAAGTCCCAAGAAGTCTACCTTTTAAAGCACAGATTGCAAGATAAAACTTTCCTTCTTGACCCCCGCTCAGCAGAGGTTTGGGTGTTTCCACCTTTCCTCCCATGAGCTCCCTAACTACCTGGAACAGCGTTTGTCATTGGCTGAACTGTCCAGGAAGGATGCCTGTGCTTGCCCTCTGGAAACAATGCTAGTGATGGGATGTTGCCCTATATGTCTCAGAAACAAACTGCTGGAATGTGATGCCGTATCTGATGTGAACACGCTGCCCTGTTTGTTTTCCGGGTGTGATACTGTCAAAGCACTGTCGAATGAGCAGATTCCGAGCTGTTGATATAGTTCAGATCTTGGCAGTTCTCTAATCTCCTTGAAGCTTTAGTGTTTGATTGCATTCGTTTGCCCTGCAAATAGTCAATGGTGTAAGTGATGTCACAGTGAGAATATACCGAACGCCTGTATTTATAAGAGACAAGGTTCGAAGGAGAGTGGACACCTTGTAAAACACACATATGGACTTCCTGAGCGAGTAATAAAGACTTAACTTCTACTTGATGGGGCCTGTCAAACAGCCATATTACAGGCATGATTGGGTTGCATGAGACTTCTTTGATGTTACATGCCCGAAACTCTGCCGGTCACTATGTACAGAAGAGTCGTGTGTGAGAACTCAGTCCAGCTTTGAGGATCTTATCTGCTTGTGATGATGATAAAACAGGATAGCCATCTTATCATACAAATCTGTGAATTATTATTTATTCAGACTGGAATAATTTTGTTAAGAGAACTGTGTATGATCTCTGCATTGTAATTGGATTTCAGTTATCACTTGGAGCTGTGTCTCAGTCTTGTGGAATTTTGAGGATATAATTTAAAGAAAATATTCCTGGCTGCCTTTTAAAAGGGGGTTTCTTGTCCACCTTAAGCCATTATTTTCAGAGCTGTGGTCCTAAATTACCATTTGCAGATACTCACACAGCCCAGTCCTTTGAGGGCTTAGGAAAACCAAAAAGCCTGAGGGAAGAGAGGCATCTTATTACTGATTCTTTTCAGATGCTATCATGGAAATGATTCTGATTTTTTTTTTGTATTCAAGGTTCAGGATATTTGAATTAATATTTGCCTATAGTTGTTTTCTTTCTGTTCCGTTTAGCAAATGTCAGGACGGTACACAGAGTCGTACTTCTCAGATTTACTTACAGACCCCTTATCAAAGGGGGAAATATCTTGCAAGAATCCCGTGAATTTACCTAAGCCCCACAGACATAAAATACCTAAGTTTTATTGTGTGAAAGTGTCTTCTGACTGCCATTTATCAGAGTTCTTGCTTGGTTTGGTGTTCATGAATGGGAATGTTTTGTTTTTTGATTATCATAGAAATAAAAATCCTTGAACTTGTTTTGAAAATTCCCTAGTGGTCTTCTGACCCCATTTTGAGAAACCCTGCTCCAGAGAGGAGCCGACTGGTGGGAAGTGAGGGCTCTGATTGTCTCTAGAAGGTTACAGGATGTACATCCATGAAGCTCTGGCTCAGGCTATAAGACATGTTCTTTTCTTCTGTGATTTTGTAAGCTAGAGGTTTCAAGTTTACAGGTAGTTAAAAAATAATTACATGTGTATATGTGTGTGTATAATATAAATATGTATTTATCAACCTCAAATATCAGGCGGTCTTATCTACAACTGACATCGATGTTTTCCTTAAATACCTGGTAACTGTGCTATGCCATCCTTGAATTCTTTCCTTGCCCTTTGAGCTGCACCGTTGCTTCGTTACTTTCTAACACAGCTCTTTACCTGGTACCTGCCTGGTTCAACTTGTGGCTCCTGGGCTAACTAAGAGGGAGGAGGTGATGACTCAGCTCTGTTACTCTGTGTATTTACCTGTGAGTGAGGTAACTGTTTTAGTTTCTTAGGGCACACAGCAAAACCTCAAAGTACAGAAATCTATTCTCTAGCAGTTCCGGAAATGTGAAGTCAGAAGTCAAGGTGGTGGGAAGGTCATACTCTCTCTTTGTATTATCTCAATTAAAAAAAAAATAGAAAAAAAGGTATCAGTGTACATTGCTGGATGCTCAGTAGAAGAACATCGCTCACTCTTGAGAGCTGCCACTTTTCCTTCCAGGGAACAAGGTGGTGTTGGTCTCCTGTTGCATCATTCTTTGTTTTTCGTTCAGTAAAAACTTAGCATGTACTAGGCTCAGGGTCGGCCTGTGGGGATACCGTTCAAAGCATTAGAGATGCTACATCTGTCTTTCATTGGGTCTGCATCCCACTGGAGATGTTCCTTGTGTTGCCTCCTACCACTTGCTAGCCTTCTAGACATTTCCCTCACTCTGTCTTCCCTCTCAGAGAGTCCTGCCCACGGTCCACGATTGACAGCCTCGTTTCCCGGTTGAGTGCTTTCTGTGAACATGAAAATTCATAGCAGCCTGAAGGGAGGAAATGAAGCTGATGAGGTTGGTGGGCAAGGGACAGCCATCACTGTCTTGTCTCTCCCCAGAATGAAAGCTACCCCCTGGAGAAATCAGAGTTGGACATGGGGTATATAACCTGGCTGTTTCCAACACTAAAATGGGCTTTCCCTCCATTGTGTGATAGGTGTGTGTTCGCCTTCATCATCTTTATTATTCTCTTCCTCCTACTGTGAACACAACTTGTTGAGCATATACGGGGGGGCGGGGGGTCAGACCCTGTACGTTTTGCATGTTATCGTATTTGATCCTCATACAACCCCCCAAAGGGGCTGCTATTATCATCCCACTTAATTGATGAGGCAGACGAGGCTCAGAGGAAAGAAGTCATGTGTTTACAGTGCCTGTGGCTAGTACATGTCCGAGCTGTCTGGTCTAGAACCTGAGTTCTACCATTAAACAGTCCTCCCCCTTTATTCATCCTGGTTTTCATGTCTTAAGGAAATGAAGTTTAACACGAAAACAGGGCCTCAGTCTTTGGAGTTTCTTTCCTCTTCCTTCAGGGCTTTAAGTGGGAAGTGGTTTGCACATCAGAGGAGAGGTTGATGGTTTGCATGGTGCCCCTCACTGTTTGTGAGGGAGCTCTGAAGAAGGTAGCGTGGAGATTGGGGGAGATCAGGGGGAAGCTCTGCCAACTTCGGCTGGAGGAGGTCCAGGCATGTTTTCTGTTACGTGAAAATGGAGGCGTGTTTACAGACAAGCATCTGAAGCTTAACTCTTTGGCCGTCTCCTTGGCCCTCCCGTTAACTCTGAAGTACCCCTGCTTCTAGTGAAATGAATAAAATTCCTGTCTCCCTTCTTCCTTCCTTGCCTTCTCTCCCTCCCTCAAATATATATAGAACACCTACCATAACGCATTGTCCTTGGCACTGAGATACAGCAATGAACAGAGGCAGATGAAAACCCTTGCCCCTATGAATGCCTATGTGAATGGGACAGAAAGAAAACTTCAGGAGATCAGGAAGCCCCAGCACGTGGTTATCCTGTGGATGGCAGTTGCGTTGTGAGTGGTTTGTTAGCTAATACTTATGTGTTAATCTGGGGGAGAGAGATTTTGCAAATGTTCATTCCTCCTTGCTTTCTTCTATGCCACCCTTTAAAGTGGCACAGTGATTTAAAGGAAAAGCACTGAGTTTGTTCTGACTCTCATTTAGCTAAATGTTTCCAGTTCATTTAAGGCTTACCAGCTTTTGGGTTTTGGCTCAGTACAGATGGGCTGGTGGCTCTGTTTAAAAGACGGGCCATTAGTATTTTATATAGAAACTTAATCCAGGTTTAGGAGTGTCTACAGATGCCTCCTGAAATCTGACCGTGATTAAGGAAAAAAACAATTTCTTGTTTCGGTTTGGGAGAGGTGGGGACCCAATCTAGAAGTGTACTCACGGGCTCTTATAATTTCAGTGCTTATGCCTTTTAGAAAAATTAAAAGCAGGAAGTAAACGCCTCCTGCTGCAAAGATCTGAGATTTAGGGTGGATTGGTCTAATTTTGTTTTGCGTATATATTTAATGGCGTGGGTCCCTTTCCTGTACGTTTAGCTAATGAATGCCTTCTGAGGAGACCTTGTGGGCAGTAAGGAGGTCATGGCCAGTCTCCCCATCTGGAAGCCCCAGAGAGGGATCCCGAGCGCTGGCTGCTGGGGCCAAGGTAGGGCTTACCTGTGGAGTTGTTTTCACGCTCCCCACTTGCCTGGATTGTTTGTAAAAATCAAAGGACCAAGGCAGAAGCCCACGTGCCGGCCCTGAGTTATTAAAGTCGGCTCCTCTGGCCATTTTTCACTGCCTCAGAGCTGCCCCCCAGCCGCAGAGCCTGACCCCATGCTGGGGTGTGCGCCCACTTCTGCCTCGGGCCTGCCAGCCTTCCGATTTGTAAAGCCATTGTTAAATTGAGTTCAGACTGTTGGTTCCATTTTTCTCAGGTTCAGTTTGTCACTTCTCTCTGCTCTGCTGCCCTCGCGCGAGGACTTTTCTTGGCCGGCCTCTGGGGATCTTCTGTTTGGTTCAAGATGCTTGTTTCCAGTTTGGAGCATGGCCCAGGGTCCTGTGATGGTTCTGGCAAAGCCCCTGAGGTGTGGTCTGGTTGCAAGAGCTGGAACCAGCTGGGCCTGTGCGGAGAGGTGGCCTGCCATCCCTAGAACAGGTCTGCTCTGTGCTGCCAGGCACCACAGAGTAAGAGGGAGGCCCAAGTTCTGTGTGGATTCCACGCGGGTGCTCTAGGCTGCCCTTTGTGCTGACTGTGTAGCCCAGCAAGACCCTCTGGGGCTTCCCCGGGACAGACCCTTTCCCCATACCCTCTGTTTTAGCTCCTCTCTGATGTTCCTGTAGTATCTGCGCGAATGCTAAAATCCCCCACCAAATGCAAGAAATTAACTACTTGATGACCTTGAGCTTGTAGCCCCAGACCTACTGGAGCATAAGGATTGATAATGTTAACTCCCGTGACACCGCCCTGATACCTCACCATCAACCAGTCAGAGAATTGTGCACCAGCTGATCACAACCCTGGGACCCTCCTCTGTCACCTTGCCTTTAAAAGTGCTTTGCTGAAACCCATCGGAGAGTTTGGGCTTTTTGAGTATTAGCTGTCCCGGACTCCTTGTATGGCACCTCATAATAAATGCTGCACTTTCTTTCACCACAACCCGGTGTCAGTAGGTTGGCTTTACTGTCTGCGGGCGAGTAGACCCAAGTTTGATTCGGTAAAAAGTGACTTAAAATCAAGTGTGTCCATCCTGACCTTTTGGGGGACATCTTGAACTCCAGATTTGACTTGACAATAATGAGGCTTTTGGTTGTAGCTTCTGGTCATTCTCTACATAGTGGAAACTTAGATGTGTAAGTATGTATGTATTTTAAAAGTTGAGAATAGCTCTAAATACTGAGTAACCCAAGTAGTAGATGAGGGGAAGGTTTCCCTCCATGAAATAATTGTAGCTAAAAATGAAAATGGAATGACAGAAGTAGAGGGTGACCATTTTGCAGTACACTCATGAATTGATGGATCTAGGCATGGGGCCTCAACATGTAGTATCACAGAGACAAGTGAATATGAGCCCTTCATGGTAGAACACGTTACCTCTTCAGAAGCAGTCCTGCAGTACGCTGCTCCCGGCCTCCCTGCGCTGTAAACAAAAGCAAAAACACCTGAACCTGTTCAAGTGTCCAAGTACCAATTTACAGGAATTACAGAGGACTGAAAAACATGGTAAACGACACCATTGGAACACAATAGGCAAATTCCAGACTGGCCAAAGATCTGGATTTTTTTTTTTCTTCTAATTTTATTTATTTATTTTTGGCTGAGTTGGGTCTTCATTGCTGTGTGCAGGCTTCTCATTGCAGTGACTTCTCTTGTTGCATCTAGAGTGCAGGCTCAGTAGTTGTGGCTCGCGGGCTTAGTTGCTCTGCGGCATGTGGGACCTTCCTGGACCAGGGCTTGAACCCGTGTCCCCTGCATTGGCAGGCAGATTCTCAACCACTGTGCCACCGGAGAAGCCCAGATCTGGATTTTTTAATGAAGAAATTACAGGGGGAAATAGGGAGATGAAGAAGAAAACCTATAAAGATTTAAAAAGACATACCAGTCACTCTGGATAGACCTTACTTGGATCCTAATTCAAATGAATTAACTAGTAAAAACTCGGCATTAGAAACGGGACAGTATTAGGGAACTATCTTTAAATTCTTTAGCGGTGGTGATAATTCTGATGTGTTTTTTTAAGAGCCCTATCTTTTAAATATTTTTGGAGGAAATTTTATGTCCGATTGGTTGCAAATAATATGCAGGAGGGAATGTGGGTGGGCATCGTGGAACAGGACTGGCTGTGGGTTCACGAGGCTGGGCAGAGGGTATATGGGGCTTCTATTTATCTTAGTGTTTGTTGGAAATTTTCCATAATTGGAAATAAAAAAGGGAGAGGGACTTCCCTCGTGGTGCAGTGGTTAAGAATCCGCCTGCTAATGCAGGTGACATGGGTTCGAGCCCTGGACTGGGAAGATCCCACATGCCGCGGAGCAACTAAGCCCGTGCGCCACAACTACTGAGCCTGCGCTCTAGAGCCTGCAAGCCGCAACTACTGAGCCCGCATGACGCAACTACTGAAGCCTATGTGCCTAGAGCCCATGTTCCACAACAAGAGAAGCCACCGCAATGAGAAGCCTGCACACCACAACGAAGAGTAGCCCCTGCTCTCCGCAAGTAGAGAAAGCCCACGCACAGCAACGAAGACCTGATGCAGCCATAAAAAACAAAAACAAAAACAAACAAATACATACATACATATATATATATATATATATATATATATATATATAGAGAGAGAGAGAGAGAGAGAGAGAGAGAGAGAGAGAGAGATATGATAAGGTCTCTCCAAAAAAGCTTTACCTAATATGAAAGCCATATGTGTTCATTGTAATAAATGCAGATAAAATAATCTGTCTTTGAGTTAGGTGCTTTGAATACCTTGGTTTATTTGTCTTTATATCCGAGTGTCTTAGATCTTTTTTTGATGAAATGAAAATGAATACTATTGCCCTCTGTTGTAACCTGCCCTTTGCAGTGAATTGTTTATTTTCTGTATTGTCCTAGGCCATTAAATATTCTTCTAAAACTTTTAGAATTGACTGTCAAGAAATGTTTGATTTAATGCTTATATGATGGTTTTATTTAACGATTTTTTATCGTTAAATAAACGGTGCTTACGATTTTTGATATTATAATGAGTGCTGTAATTAAAATCCTTCGAACTAAATCTGCACACATTTCCTTCTTGCCTTAAATAAAGTCCTTGGAAGTGCTAAGGCACTATCCATCCCCAGTGTTTCTGATAGCTTTTGCTTGCATGCTTTGCATATGAAGTGTTCTTAACTTTTTTTTAGATGAATTTCTTTTTCCTTCCAGAATAGTAAGCTTCTTGAAGCCAGGCCCCATATTTTCAATATCCTTATATATTATAAACTTATCTAGCTGTCCACAAATGTTCACACAACTACTTGTTGTTCCCTGGATCTTCAAAAGAAACAGTATTCTTATTGGAGCCTGGCAAGGAAGGTGCCATCTCTGTTACTTACGTGTAGCATCTATAAAATAAAATGAATATTCAACATTTTCGTCCATCTAAATACAGTGAGCCCCAGCCTAAGCTCTGACATGTATTCATCTGAAGGTAAAATTTCCTCTGTAAGCATGGAGCACTGAAAGTGAAATTGCAAAGAGATGACTCTACAGTGATCATGTTCTGTGCAAGTTTGGAAAAGGACTTAATACTGCCCTTACCAGTGTTTCAAATTGTTTTGGGTTGGGTGGCTTGGGTGCAGCCAGCTGCTAGGGTTGTTTAGAGACTTCGTAGAAACATACATTTTGTGATCAGAGGGCGGGTTCTGCTCCTCCCATGTCTCTATATCCTGTTTTCTCCTTTCCTCACCCTGGCCTGGGTGTGAGCCTGGGTCATCCTTGGAAGGATGGACATGAAATTGGTTTGTGTTTCCAAATTCCACACGAGAGCTCGTCCGTTTCTCATCACTGCGTAAGGGAACTTTAGTAACTATAGAGTGAGAGGTTTGGTTTGGAAGTGCGGGGTGTTGGGAGGGGTGTTTTTGTTCCTGTGGATAACAGAAATATGAGTCCCATTTTAAAAATGAGAGACAATATGATCCAGAGATGAAGGAGCCCATTTAAAGTCACAATACTGATGATGAACGCAAGATTCCCACCCAGGCCTTCTGAGAAGGCAGCCCAGCGAACGGGAATGCTCAGGACTCTCCTTAGCCTTACCAACCCGCTCATGTGGAGTTCTGTACACAGCCTCAGAGGAAAGTGGTCAGCTCCAAGCTTAGTGGATAAAAGCAAAGGCTGTCGTGTAGACAGAACTGAGTTTGAAAACTACTGTGCCACATGTAGGTTTGCGTTGTTTGGCAAATTACATGAACTCGTGCCTCAGTTGCCCCATTTGTAAAATGGTGGATGAGAATTGGGCCCACCTCACAGGGTGCTTGTGCGCAGTAAATGACATAATAAATGAGGTACTGCATGTGTTTAAAGTGATTAGATCGGTGCCTGGCAAGTAATAATAACTTTATAAATAGTAATTATCGATGTGGTGGTTTTCTGAAAAGCACTGAAGGCATCTAATCTAGCACAGTGACTGCAATCAGCAAATGCATGTTACATGGACAGTTTGATTGTGTATGATAATAGTTTAGTTTAACTCTTCCAAATTAACTAGGATACCCTTTTTTACCTGAGTTGACCATTGACACCCTGTAGAAAAGAACAAATTAGGCTCCCATCCCCCCACCCCGCCTTTGGGCTCTGTGAAATCAAATCTATTATGTATGTGTACAGCACCTACCCTAACAGAGATAATCACAATCACATGTAAATTATGCTGCATACCTACAGAGGCTCAGCAGATGTGTGAATGTGTAGTTATTAATAACTAATTGGGTGCTAATTATGTGCCCTGGGGTTCTTGGAGCTGATAAAGAGGTGTCACCTACTGTGTCAGGCCTCTGTTCAGCTCTGGAAAATCATTTCTGGCAGATGTGCCAAAGTTACCTTTCGGAATCTAGGTTTCAGACATAGTCTCCACAAGTCTTGGTTTTATTTTTTGTGCATTGTGGAGACTTCCTACGAAACGGATGTCCCTTCCCAGGAGTAGAAATTCAACGCACCCTTTCCAAAGAGGAGGGTCGCCAATATGTGGCCATACTTTTTCATCTCTAAGGAGAGAGAAGGACTCAGGGAAGAACTAAAAGCTCCTGAAGGGAATTCAAGGGCAATTCTAAAGCCCAGTGGGTATCGGTATGTTTTGGGAGATGACTATTTTTGAAGGGCCTTGACCTTAGATCTCGCAAGATTTTTGCTTCAGCACTAAAGATATGCATCTCTTATCTGACCCTACGCTAACTCCACCCTATCAGTGGTTCCACCTCCATCCCAGTTTAGTTCGGTTTTCGTTAACTGGAAGTAACCTTTCAGTTAGAAATCCCGGACGCTAGTCAGCATGCTGGGAATATGATCCATGCTATCTAAGATTTTGTGGGACCATAAGAAATGAAAGGAGATGTGGATGAGATAATCGTTGAAAATACCACCCTCTCCCCCTTTTATGTCTCTTTACTTGCAAGCTTTAGATTGCTGGACCTTTCTGCCTCCTGCTTTGAACAGACAAGATACTCATTTGTGTTAAAGTCAATCCAAGGCGAGAAGAAGGTGTTGCTTTATGGTTGACAGAACCCGTTTGCTGCTGGGAAGTTGTGAGAACATTAGGGCTGCCTGGTTTGCTTTGTCTTTTAGAATCAGCTTCACGAACGCACACAGCTGAAGAGGCTCCTGGGCCTTGGGTATTGCCTTTCCTCTGTACCAAACTAAGAGCAATTAAAAAAAAAACGAAGCATTTCCAGACCAAGGATAAAAATGTAGTATAAAAGATACAAGGAAAGGCTGAAGATGAAAGTAAACAAATAGAAGCCCAGGCTTAGCACATATTGACAATAATTAACACCTCTTCTTGGTCAAGTTGGCAGAAACCCCAGAGTGTGGGTTGAATGCAGGAAATGATAACTACCCAGTTGGGTTGTGGTTGATGGCTTTGTCCACATTCCACATCCGCCTTCTCTGCTGTGTTTTTGGCTGCCCATTGTCTGAGACACCTTTCTGGGTTTGGACCTTGACCACTCTATGAGTCCTGGCAGAGTCTGTGTGATGTTCAAGTTTCCAGCCTCCCTTGCAGCTAGTGTGGGACATGTGACCTGGACTCCACCAGTGACATACAGCTGCCCCAGACTTTGGATCTGTTGTTAGTTTTGCAAAGAAAAAGGGGCAGAGGAAAAGCCATTTTGTCAGTGACTACAGTAGTGGTGGCAGTGGAGGGGCTCACTGACTTTACTGGTCTCATTCCTGAGCTTGGTTATTGAGGCCAGGGGTTGGCAAATTTTTTTCTGTAAAAGGCCTAATAGTAAATATTTCGGGGTCTGTGGGACATACAGTCTTTGTTGGAACTATTCAGTTCTGCTGTTGCTCTGTGAAAGTGGCCACAGACCATGTGTGGATTTGGCTGTAGTTTGCCAGTCCCTAATCTGGCCTGCCCAGTGATCCTGGATGCTGAGCTACCTAATGCTTTCCATAAATTCTTTTTCTTAGGTTGGGTAGAGTAGATTTATTTTGCTTACCTCTAGGATGTGCATTTTTACTTCCAGATTCCTTAGTCCTGCTTTACTGTGTGTAGGGGCTGTAAAATCCTCCCTGCTTTATACAGACACAAATAGGGGCTGTCCTCTCTCCAAAGAGATGGCAGCTCTTTGAGAGTAAACTATGGTTCACTCCTGATTCTCTGCAGTAGATAATTTAATTCTTAATTAAATGTATCCTCTTGCCCAAAACTCTTCTGGAGTTAAACATCCAGAAATACTTCCATTCAAAGCTCTTTTTTCTCTACAGGGGTCCTGTATACACCTTACCCAGTCCCCTCCAATGGTACGTTCTGTGTAACTGTAGTATATCAAAACCAAGAAACTGACATTGTCACATTCACAGACTTTATTCAGATTTCACCAGTTTTACATATTCTCAGTTGTGTCTGTGGTGTGTGTGTGTGTGTAATTCTCTGCATTTTTGTCATATATGTAGATTCATGTAGCTACCACCACAATCAAGATACAAGATTGTTCCATCACCACAAAGATCCCTTGTGTCTGTAGCCACATGGAGCCCACCCCTGACCCTTGGCCATCACTAATCCATTGTCATTTCAAGCATGTTGGATGAATATAGTCATACAGTATGTCACCTTTTGGGGTTGGCTTTCTTCACTCAGCGTAATTTCCCCAACGCATCCAATTCTTGGTCCTTTTTTTTTTTCCTGGGTGGTATTCCATGGTACAGATGTAGCTCAGTTTGTTTAATCATTCATCCGTTGAAGGACATCTGGGTTTTTCCAGAATTGGGCTATTGCAGCTAAAGCTGCTACGAACCTAAGTGTCCAGGTTTTTGAGTGAACCTTACTTTTTGTTTCTCTGAGATATATGCAAATGCTGGGTCAGGTGGTAAACGCGTGTTTACTTTTATACAAAACTGCCGAACTCTTTTCCTTGACTAAGTGCACGACAACTTGAATTGGCAGTTTTTGAACCATTCTCCCTGTCTTTCATTTTACTCCCTTTCAAACCATTATCTGAATTAATTTTCCCAAAACGTGAACTGCAGTTCTCCTATGTGACAGATATTATACTAAGCACCGTACCTATACTATCTAACTTAATCCTCATAATATCTCCCCAAAGGAGGGTCGATACCGTTACTTCTCTAGAGAGGGAAACCGAGTCAGAGTGTGTAATTCACTTGTGCAAGTTCATCCAGGTCATTAAGAGGCAGATCCAGCACCTCCCAGTCTGTCTTGGAGCCAGCACTGTTAACTGCCTCGCTGGACTGCCTTGCTAAAGCATACCGGATGCTTGATACACTTGATGCCTTGAGGTGTTCTGGACACTTTAGTGTCCGGATTCTCATCATGGCCTTGCTGGGGCCCATTACAGCCTACCTACCTACTGACGCTCCCTTGCACTCATTCCTGAATCCTCTGCCGCATTGGATTTTATTTACCCTCTTGCTTTTGACATCATTGAAGCCCAAGACATTCCACAATTTCCCAAGTGGAGGCGTAATGTTCAGCTGGACCGATCCCGCTGCGTGGTCACCTGAGAAGCTTCTCGCAGTGGAAGTAGTGAGGGAAACTGTTGGAGGATGAGCCACACAGGGGGGATGAAGACTTCAGGAGATTAAAATAATCCCAACACACTCATGTAGGTTTGTAGGTATGTTTCGGTAGGCTTGTTTCTCGTGCAGTCCTGTTCGGTAGGTTTGTTTCTCGTGCAATCCTGTTCCGTGCCCAAGCCCTCGTAACTGAATCTTAGCTAACAGTATCTAACCAGTAAGGATTACCTGGCTTCCTCATTTCCTTGAATGCCCTCATGTATTTCAGGCACAGTCCTAGGCTCCAAGGATCCAGACATCAGACACTTAGTCTGCCCCTATCAGGGTGTACACATTCACCCCAAGAAGGAGCAGTGTACACTAGACAGCAACGCAGAGCATCCAGGGAAAGAAGGAAATCCTCCCAACTTCTTTTGGGATAAGAGACATTTTCTTCTGGATTGTACATCTTGAAATACCTAAATTCCTCTGTCCTGAGAAAAAAAGCATTTCCTTTTGTGCCAACAGCTAAATGCAGATATTTTGATTGGGGTGACCCCAGGCTAATGTACCAAGGGGACGCCGGCATCTCCCTGGCTTTCTGTTGCTCAACGCACACTCCTGATACACCCATTTGGCTGCCATCTGGAATACACTGCTTCCAAAGAGAGGGGGTGGAAAAAGTTCTGTTAGGTTCTGTTACCCTGTATTGGAAGAAGAATGGCATATTGTTTGAATGTTTCTCCAGAGAATGTTTTCATGTGTTCCCTGAAGCTCCAAATAAGAGAGTCATGGTGGTGACACGGGGGGAGGGGTTGGGTAGCGCATCTCCACTTTAAATTCTGATCTTTGCTGAAGCAATTATTTATTTATATGAGAAAATAAAGAGTCTTTATCAAGGACTCTTTATCAAAGACACTTTATCAAGTGTCTTTTCCTTGAATTGCCTCAGCATGCCCATAAGCTAAAAACTGTGTGCAGGTTTAATATAGTATACTGATGCTAAGGACCAGTCAGGTGTGAGTTTACTACCAAAGTTGAAAAAACCTAGTGGCAACTGTGGGTTCAATCAGAATAACAACTAGGCTTCGTTGTGCTAAGAGTAGCACAAGGTTCTTTGGTTGTATCTTGACTCCTCTCAGAAGTAGGTTGTGGGCTTCCCTGGTAGCGCAGTGGTTGAGAGTCTGCCTGCCGAGGCAGGGGACACGGGTTCGTGCCCCGGTCCGGGAAGATCCCACATGCCGCGCAGCGGCTGACCCCGTGAGCCATGGCCACTGTGCCTGCGCGTCCGGAGCCTGTGCTCCGCAACGGGAGAGGCCACAACAGTGAGAGGCCCGAGTACCGCAATAAAAAAAAAAAAGTAGGTTGTCCTGTTTTATAGGTGAGGAAAATGACTTAAGAACATTTTAATTTTTTTGCACAAGATTATATGGCTGGTGACAGGGCTTGTAATTGGTGGAGCCCGGGTTTGGACCTTGCTTTGTTATGTCTGGAATCCTGTTATTTCAGCCAGCAGCTGATGTTCTGGCTCATCAAAAGCAGATTATAAATAAAGAACAACCTTTACAAATAATAGCCAGAAAGTTCAAATAAACATGGCACTGGGTTTTCTACTAAACTTAATAAGGGCATCTCTGGTTCCTGTCGATATCTCCTTGTTCTTAATTCTCCTCTCTTTTCTTCCCCAAAGGAAAAATAAAACCTTATAAGCACCAAGAGTTACTATGCTGGGTGGTTTTGCTTTTCCCTGCAGAAGTGCTGTGATGCGTAGTGAAAGTATGAGGGGCAGAGCTGCATGCTGCTGTCGAAAAATGATCTTTCGATGCATCCGAGTCACAAAACCGAATCAAGGGAGCTCTAAGGGTGGAGGCTGCGTATACCATAATCCTAAAAATGTTGAATGCCAGTGAAGGATTATGGAATTGGCCACTGCCGCATCCCCGGGAACATCAGAGGGAATGTGTAACACAAGATTTTTGTCGAATAAGACTCACGTTCGAAAAGCATGGTGGAGAGTTCTGCGCAAAACTGCTGAGAAGCGGCCAGAAAAAGAGCTCGTGAATGATTGAGCCCTGGCGAGAAGGGAAATTTGGCGCATAATTTAGTAGTTCTCCAAGTGTTGGATGCATCTGCGGTTTTCCTGAGGAAGACCACGGGACCTCGGGGTGATTATTGTGCTAGGAAGCAGTTTCCTGTTTGAGCCCATGTGTTTCTAACCCGGTGTTCTTTTCTGCGGAATAAATGTTTCCGAGCACTAGTGCAAACATATAATCAAATTAAATAAACATCTCATCATCAAATGCACAGTCAAGTTTTATTTTTAAATTTATTAATGCGATCATTTTCAGCTGCTTTGTGTTCTTTTAACTCTTGAATTGCAAATGAGCTTCTTTGTCAGTTGTGCCCCTTTGGAAGGGGCTTTCACCACTGTTTGGCTTTATGGCTTGCTTTTCTTTTTTACTTTATGTTGTAAACTAATTTTAACTAGCAATAAAAGTTTTAGGAATCCTATTTACATCTGAACAGTGATTCAGCAACTTGGGCCTATATTTTTTGCTGCGGAGTTGTCTAGTAAAAAGTTTATGTGATTCTGCTAACTCTACTTGTTCAAATAAATTATACATTTATCTGTGTGTCTGTTTATATTTCTTTCCTCGTTGCCTATACTTTTAGAACCCTATTCATCAACCTCAATTACACAGGTGTATGTGGACAATCTCTCTCTCTCTTTTTTTTTTTTTAAGGAAAAACATAATTTCTATTTGCTTCCAGATGGGTATTTTGGCTGTAAGATACAAATCCCAAAATACTTAGCAGACCATCTGGTGCCTTTGGTAGGGTTTTGTTGATTAAGTTCTTGCGTACTGATTTCTAGTCTCAGCAGAGGTAATCTTTACCCCTTTGGATTTCTACTTAAAAAAAAGTTGTTTATATTTTGTCCTATTGTTAATTTTTCTTTTAGAACTTTCACAAAAAGTATTGGTGGTAGACGATACCAGTCTTATTTATGTGCTGGTGCATTTCCCCATTGACTGGTGATAGGATGTCCTGAACAGGCCTGATGAGGCTGGAGGATTAGGCTTTGTGCGGGGGACGTAACTTTCTCAAGAAGATGGCGACTGGTCCGTATGGGAATTGACTTTCCCTGGATTCATTGGCATTGAGCTTGAAGCTAAGAAGTTTCCTTGCAGCATCCTGCTGGAAGTTTCTGGGTGTGTATATTGTACTTAGCAGGTCACCTCTTAACGCTGTGGCTCTCGTGTATCTTGGACAGTGTTAAAAGCTTCATAAACATTACCCCCTGGAAGTCATATAAGAATTAGATAAATAGCGCTATAATCCGCATTTTGCAGATGCCAGAGAGTGTTAGCCGTTGGCAGAGCTGTTCTTCAAGTCTCTTTGCGCCTGGTTCTGCAGTTGGGATTTTCTCTCTGGTGCAGCTCTGTGTTCCCTGATGGATGGGACCTTGCTAAGCCCCCGCTCTGTGCCATGGACAGTGCTAGGATTAAGGGTCCTCAACGGAACAAATGTTCCCCCCTCTCTGTCCTTTTGGAAGCTTGCTCTGCTGGTAACAAAGCATTTTAAGTACAGTTAATAATAATTTTTCTTCTCCTCTTACTTATATTTGGGATCGGCCTTTGGACTCCCCAGAGTATGATTTCATCCTAATACTCTAAAGCAGGTTTCCTTTACCTCAGCACCGTTGGCGCCCAGTAATTCTGTGTTGCGGGGAGTTGTCCTGTGCCTTGTGGGTTGTTTAGCAGCATCTCCAGCCTCTACTCCTTAGATGACTCTAACACTCCCTTCCCCCCTCAGCTGGGACAACTAAAAGTATCTCCAGGCACCGCCAAATATCCCCTGAGGACGAATTCCCTCCTGTTGAGAACCATTCTTCTAAAGTAACTGCCAGCTACTTGCCGCTGGGTAAAGGGTCAGAAGCCTGTTTTCGGCAGCTGCAGAATCTCTCTATCAAAGGAGGGGAGATTTACAGCACAACCGCCCGGATGTCACAGAGGTAGAAATTATGTCAACCAACAAATCTGTATTCATTGTAGAACGTTTTATAAATACACGTAGGATAGGGGAAAGGCAGTTTTTTAGAAGTCCATATAAGCAAAAAAAGGGAAGAACATTTAAGAAATCATCTCACAATCTAGAGATAACTGTGACTTGGCATTTTTCTCATCCTGCTAATGCACTGTACGTATTATGTCTAAGAAAGACATGGTGTACATACAGGGATAGAAAGGATATACTGTCCATGATGTTTTGCCATCTACTTTTTCACTTTATGTTGTGAACACCTCCCATTTCTTTTAAGTTCCCTTCTCCAGCATGGTTCATAACGGACAGTACACCTTCTTGGCTATATTCCTTGTCATTTTTAACAGCTACAGTAGTAATCCCCAGTTAACGGAACAATGTCTGTCTTTCTATTATTGGACATTTAATTTGTTTTTAGGTTTTTTTTTTCCTGTTCCAAATAATGCTTTGATTTATTTTCCAAGTATTTATTTTATAATGTCCTAGGTACCAAGCATTCCTGTTTCAGGTACCCAGGAGAAAACAAGGGAACAAAAACAACCCCGGCCTTCTTACAGTCTAGCTAATATGTGTAGCTCAACATTGTATGGATCTTCCTTTGTTTTGTTGGGGTTCACTGTGCCCCGTGTTTTCTCCTTTGCGTTGTCTCGCACTCCAACTTTCTCTGCTCTTCTGGACAACCTCTTTGCAGTGTAAGGGCTCAGCCTCTATGAAAGGGAAGCTGTAGAATCTGCTTGCCTGAGATTAGATTAGGCTTGGCTTTGACTGCCCTCGGTTTTCTAGTGATATCAGCACGAAAATTTAAACTTAAAAATGTAAGGAAAGAGGTGAAGAGAATACCCAGAGTCCCACAACGTGAGCACAACTACCATGGGACACTTGCCGGGGGGGGGGGGGTGGGGGGAGGTGGGGAACTGTCAAGGAAGGCTAATGAAGGCTAATGGAGGAATTTAGTCTGTAACACAGAGAACTGACTGAATGGCGTCTTTCTTGACCTGTTTTTCATGGCTGGCCTCATGGGAAGCCCAGTGCAGCACGGGAGAGGCATAAAGGGGGTATGAGAATGCATGCCTTCCCTGAGTTTTTGACTTGGCGAATTACTTAATCTCTCTGGGCCTTGGTTTACTCTTGTGCCTCTTAGAGTGGTTGCTAGAAGTGGATCAGATGTGTGAGCAGCATTTGGCATGGGGTCTGGGGAGTGGTGGTCACTCAAGAGAACAGAGGCTACTCTTGTTTCCACCCCACCTTTAAACGGCCTTTTGCATCACTCTGAGTAGCTGCTATCTACCCGCCGTAGGTACTTGACATGCATTCCCATAGCAGATACTTGACATGCATTCCCATAGCAGATACTTGACATGCATTCCCATAGCAGATACTTGACATACATTCCTATAGCAGATACTTGACATGCATTCTCATAGCAGATACTTGACATGCATTCTCATAGCAGATACTTGACATGCATTCTCGTAGCAGATACTTGACATGCATTCTCGTAGCAGATACTTGACATGCATTCCCATAGCAGATCGATGTAAGTGGAGTTCTGTCTGTTTTTGCTTCACATATTTTGAGGCTTGCTCGTTAGTGAATTTGTAATATCTTTCTGGCATGTTGACCATTCTATTGACGTGACCCAAGGCTTGGGTGGTTTGAACTTACAGCCTGTGACAAACAAGGGTTTATCCATGCTTTCTTATCATCTTGTCAAGATGTGAGGCACAAGGGACCCTGGATGCCTAGTAATCCTGCAGGTTGGTTGAGTCTCTGAGTCCCATGCCACGCTGGTCCAGAGTTGCACATGGCTCAGCACTGCCTCAAAAACAGGAAATGGCTAGTCTGTCTCCCTCCCCTATTTCTCCTTATTTCATCACTGATGATCATCTTCCCAGCATTCTACCACATTTGTAAGTTACATTTTTCACCTGTTTGTTGATACCCTGTAGATTAAGGTAAGATCGACAGTATCAGCTATCATTTATTCATTTATTTGGCTGTGCCGGGTCTTAGTTGAGGCCTGCGGGATCTAGTTCCCTGACTAGGGATGAATCCGGGCCCCCTGCATTGGCAGCCCGGAGTATTAACTGCTGGACCACTAAGGAAGTCCCAAGATTGACAGTATCGGTTTTCTTCATTCCTATATTACACGTTCCTAGAACAGTGCCTGGCACATAGTGCTTAAAAATATGATTGAACGAATGTTATCATTGAAACGTTTCAGTCAAGAAGGAATGTCAGTTCTACTCAGTTGTTTTTCTTGAAGGTGTATTCAAGTTGATACGTGCTAATGCGTGGGTGCGCAGTTTGGCTATTTCACTTTTAAAGTGGATGTCATTTATTTTGTCAAAGGGTTTCCTTCAGTGTCCCTCACCTGCTGCAAAAGCTGAGGTGATACGAAAGTGGCCTTAGTCCCAGGGATTAGCAAATGTAGAATTGAAGTGCTGTATAATCTCTAATTTATATGTGAATAATTAAGAGCTGTTGCTTCCACAAAATAGCAAGCCAGTGAGAGTGTGTTTTAAGGAACAAATCCTGTGGCAGCCATTGGTATTATGTTATTTTTATTTTTAGAAAATTTATTTATTTTATTTATTTATTTTTGGCTGTGTAGGTCTTTGTTGCTACGCGCGGGCTTTCTCTAGTTGCGGTGAGCGAGGGCTGCTCTTTGTTGCGGTGCGTGGGCCTCTCATTGCGGTGGCTTCTCTCGTTGCGGAGCACGGGCTCTAGGCGCGCCGGGCTTCAGTAGCTGTGGCTCACGGGCTCTAGAGCGCAGGCTCAGTAGTTGTGGCACACGGGCTTAGTTGCTCCACGGCATGTGGGATCTTCCCGGACCAGGGCTCGAACCTGTGTCCCCTGCATTGGCAGGCGAATTCTTAACCACTGAGCCACCAGGGAAGCCCTGGTGACATTATTTTAAAAATTCACTTTTAAGAATTTCTTCTCCAAGTGGATTTTTAGTTCAGCCTCCTGACAGTTCATCCACTTGCTTTTGTTTGATGAATCTATTAGAATTCAGAATCTATAAGATTTTGGAACATTAATTTTATGTTTTAGATGGGTTGGCTGGATGGTGTCCAATGTGCTTATGTATTGAAGATATTTTCCTTAGGTTCGCGATCTTTCCTTTTTAGCCTTACAGACTTTAGTATTTTTCTCAATTTTTTGCTATGGGAAACACTTTTTATTTATTCCCCAGGTATTATTTAAAACATGTTTTATGCCAGGCACCCAGGGTAGAACAGTGAACCAAACAGATCCTACCCTCATGGAGCTTACATTCCATTGTCCAAGCTTACATTCAGTAGTACAGGCTTGCAGCGCGAAATCATTGTCTGTATCTTTGATTTGTTTTCATGGAATTCGTTAATGCCCTCATGTCCCTTGGTGTGCTGTCTCTCTCCCCTCCAACTTCTTAGCTTAAAGTGACATCAATTGATTAAAAATGAAATGAGTACAGGAGACTTTCAAGCAGTCATTCACAGTCGAGCATTTGGATGTTCTCTTCTAAAGATTGGCTGCTCAGAGTGCTGTGTAGGCCTCCTTGTCCTTAAGCTGACCCATAGCAGGCATCAGTGGGGAAGATGCCTGTGCTTTGCTTTTTGGAAAGTGGGCTGCTGAGCAGCTGGGGTCCACTTGGCTTGGCCTATCTGCTGTTGGTGATGTGAGTGTGCACTTCCACAGTGGTTGCTGTGCTCTCCTGGGCACGCACACTGGGTACCCACCCCCTGGACATCTCCATGAAGAAGATGTTTGGGAAATACAAGAACTCCAGACCCTGGATGGAATAGAAAGAGGACCTAACTCTCAGAGGCTGTAAAAGCTGCCAGAATAGGAATTCAGCCTGGACCAAGTGGGTACCAATGGCTGTGTATTTGGGGCTGGTTTTGTCGCAGCTGCACCTTGTGAGTCCGGATGTCCCTGACAAGAAGGTGTCCTAGGGGAGTGATTAGGCGAAGTGTCAGGGACAAGTGCAGAGTTATAGGGGGCAATGTGCCATGATGATCAGGAGCTTGGACTGGCCCTACAGTCAGGTGGCTGTGGATTCAAATTCCAGTTGTGCCATTAACTATTTTGTGCGACCTTGGCAATGTTGGATGACAATTTGAGCTCATGTCTATTTCTCCATCCCCATATAGGGGTCTAAATGTCTAACTTAGCCACCCTGGTTTCTATTCCCCCAACCTACCACCATCAATCACATTTGTGTTTTCAAATTTTATCTATCACTTATCGCTAAGTGTTTGTTTTGTTGTTTATTTCCCCAGCTAGGATACAGATTCTTTGAGAGTCAGGGATTTGATTCATGTTTTTTTCACTGCTCTATCCCAGCACCCAGCACCTAATAGATGAAATATTTATAGAAGAAAAGAGTGTTTGCTAGAGGCTTGTGGGCATTATCTTGTGCTCCCTGGCCCATATTTCTTGCTGCTTCCAGGAAAAGATCATTTTTAAGTAAGAATTCAGTCTTTGTCTGTGTTTTAGACATCATGGATTCTGCCTACCATGTCCTTGGCACTTAACTTCTGAGTCTGTTTTCAGACCACGAATGTAACACTTGTTCCCGTGGCTTGCTTTGGAGCATGTCTTCGGGAATTGTCTCTGACAACCTTCTCTGCATGAGCTCTGCTTCTTTTCTCCTGCCACTGCCCCGTTCCTTGTTCCCCTTTCTCCTAGAGTGCTGACAGGAGCACCCCGGGGCTCCTGCACCCTCACAGACCTGCTGATCCCTTCTTCTAAGGCTCCTGACCTGTGACCTGATGAACACCAAAGACAGAATGCTTGTGGTGTTTTTTTTTTGTTTTGTGTTTGCTCCACAGCTGTCAGTTTGATTAGATGTTCTCCGGGCTTCATAGAGACGTCGAAAATGTAGGTTTTCTTTCATCAACAAAGGCTATGATTATGTGAGTCCAAACAGTGTTTCTCAGCTGAGTATTTTCTAGTTCAGTTTTCGGTAGCTCTTGACTGATCGCATTCTGCTTCGCTGGAGAGGAAGATGGTTCGGCGGTGCCGTGTACGTTGCTTCACGTGGAGGAGCCTTTGCAGGTAGTTTCTCTAGGCAGATGGCATGTCGCAGGGAGGAGGATCAGAAAATAAGGGTCTGCGTCCTGATTTTGAGCAGTCACGCCCCCCAGAAAGCTCAGGCAGATACACATGTAAAAAAGCCTTTTAAGTGTCAAATTCCTCCTCTGTCTGAAGAGTGGATTAGATTCCGAGCAGTACGGTTAGTAGATTTCATTTTGAGTGTCATTGGTGATTAACAGGTACAGACTGCTTAGAACACTGTGTTGAGAAGGACTCTGAAGTCATATCTGGACCCAGAGGCTAAGTGTCATGATTGACTTATTTTTGGTAACCTTTTTCCCTGAATCACACGAGTGTAGTTTTTCATTCCTGGATGTAATGTAAAGTTTCTTTCTTTTTTAAAAATAAATTTATTCATTTATTTGTTTTTGGCTGCATTGGGTCTTCGTTGCTGTGCACGGGCTTTCTCTAGGTGTGGCCAGCGGGGGGCTACTCTTCGTTGCGGTGCGCGGGCTTCTCATTGTGGTGGCTTCTCTTGTTGTGGAGCACAGGCTCTAGGCGTGCGGGCTTCGGTAGTTGTGGCACGTGGGCTCAGTAGTTGTGACTTGCAGGCCTAGGTGCTCTGCGGCATGTGGGATCTTCCTGGACCAGGGATCGAACCCATGTCCCCTGCATTGGCAGGCAGATTCTTAACCACTGCGCCACCAGGGAAGCCCCTGTAAAGTTTCTTTAAAAAAACACAAGCTCATTTAATTGAAGGGACTGAGTTGATTTTTGAAATGAGTAGATTGGAGTTATGAGGGGACATGTTGATATGGCAGAAACCATGAACATGGTATGAGAGAGAATGGAATTTGGGAGATGTTAAGTAGATGAATGTTAACCTTCGTGACAGGATTGTTTCGGAGTTTTTAGGACAGACTGAAGCTTGTGATTTCTGAAGGCAGCACAGAGGTATTACGTTGTGTTCAGTTTCTTTTTTGATCAGTGTTAGTTCTGAATGCAAAGCCTTCCTAAGCACTCTTTAAGAGAGGCCTTACGTATAGACTATGAACAGCAGTACAGAAGAGTGGTCAAAAGCGTGGGTTCTGAAGCTGGCTTGCCTAATGTTCACGTACCTAGTGAGTGATAAAGTTATTTAACTGCCCTGAGACTCAGTTTTCTCTTCATGAATATAGAGGTAATAGGCATGCCTACCTTATGGTGTTGATGTGAAGATTACAGGGGTCCGTGCGATGGAAACCTCTAGAATCGCGTCGGGTTCAGTACAGCCCAGGAACCACATGTTGACAATAATGATAATTATTGGACATAGGAAACTTTAAACAGCTCATTAAGCAGGTTTGAACATTTCCCGAGAGGTGGCTGGCCTTACTGATTGCTGCGACTACAACACTGAAGTCTGAAGTTTTATTTATTTATTTATTTTTCGTGGAAGTTTGCTTTTTTTTTTTTTTTCTGTTGTTTAAGAGAGAAGTTGTTTCTGGATGGCGGAGTAGCAAATCTTGACTTTGGTGACCGTGTTACATCTCCCCTAGTTTCTGTATGCTCGGTCTTGTGCTTCTGTGTGTCTTATTTATCTGGTTGCCTGAGGCAGTTTAGAATATGTCAGCGTTTATGCAGCTGAATGTTTCTTAGAATTATGGCACCTTTGATGAATAACTCTTTCTAGTCTGAGACATTTTTATCATGCATATCAGAAACACTAGAAATTAAAAAGTAAGTTTATTTCATTTTTGTTTATAAATCCTATCCCCTTTGTTTTGCAGTGGATAAAGGACTTTGTTTGCAAGTCACTTAGCTTTTGTTCTCCTTTCTGTAGAGTAAAAGGTAGATATCCATTTGTACATGGATATTAACATTCTTATATAAACAATTCAGTCTTAGACACATTAGCAGTCCAGCACCTATGAGATAGTTTTGAAACGTGATTGTGGAAAAGAGAATAATGGTTTAGGAGCAATGGTCTGTCAAAAAAAACCAGTCTCTTACAGTTTCTTTTCAAACACTGATAATTTAAATTTTAATAAGTCTAGGCCTAATGCCTCCTCACTCACATATGATCTTCTTTCTTTATAATCATACACACTTTGGTGTAGCTAACTTTTAATTCGATCTGCTTAGCAGACGAACCAATAGAAACCAACTCTAAACTTCTAGGTCTAGGCTCGTGGTTAATAGACCTGAGCTCTCTTGAAGCTCTGATTTCTTCTTCTCATCTTGGATAGGGTTATGAGGTTACAGTCATCTTAAAATATGTCCACAAATTCTTTGCTCTTCCTTTTATCAGGAGCTGAAGTTTAATTCTTGTCCCACTGAGTATGGACCGGACTTAATGACTCAGTTCTAATGAAAAGAATAAGGTAGAGGTGATAGTACCTTTTGAGACTAGGTCTCTAAAGAGACTTGCTCTCCTGGGTCCCTCGCTCTGGGGGGAAGCCACCTGCCATGTTGTGAGGTTGCTCAAACAGCCTTTAAAGAGGCTGATTTGGTGAGGGACTGAGGCCTGCTGAAAGCCATGTGAGTTTGGAAGTGCACCCTCCACTCCAAGTCAGATACTGACACTACAGCCCAGCTGACACCTTGACTGCAACCTCATGAGAGATCCTGAGCCAGAAGCAGCCAGCTAAACTGCTCTGGAATCCTGGACCCACAGAAACAATGAGATGGTGTTTGTTGTTAGAAGGACACAGTTATCCCATTATGTCCTGGAATAATTTGTTACACAGTAAGAGATAACTATTACAAGTTAGTGGTGGGGCCTGTAGATTGGAACAGTCAATCAGCACTGAATGCGTAAGCAGATTCCTTTCCTTGGCATACTCTCTGAATGGGGACCAACAATGGTGGGGACCCTGGGAAAGGCCTTTCTAGGGCCAGAACGGGGATCATTTTGGGGTCAGGTTTGGTACTTTGCATGCACAAGGAAGATGTCTTCCAATCACAATTTTTAAAGATCTCCCAACTGAGAGTTGATGATGACTTGGCACATCATGGGAGGGGAGAGCAGGTGCTCTACATGCAGAACACAAAAATTGGCTTCTGGTTTATCTCCAAGTCTCCAGTAGCTTCTGAAGTGACTCATTTATATAGTTTTCAGTACCATTGGAAAGAGCAAGGATGTTGGCATTCCACTCGGGCTTGGGTATGAAATCGGGCTTTGCCACTTAAAAGATTGTACTTGCCACCAAGACCAAGATGTGTCTGTGTCATTTACTTCTTTCTGAATGCCTGGTGTCATGGAACATGGAATGGACATCATCATGTGATTTTGAGCAGATAACATAATCTGTTTGAGCCTCAATCTTCTGCTCTGTATAATGGGGATAAATAGTCCTTATCTTACAAGGTTACTGTAAGGTCTGGAGATAGTATGTTTAAAGCAGGTCCTAGAATGAATGGCCAACAGGAGGTGTGCATGTATTTCTCAGAGTCAGAAATTAATTCTGGTTGTGTTGGTCCGAGAATGAATGTGAACTTTTGGTCATGTTGCACATTCTGCTTTGACAGAACTGGGTATTTCAGTTCCTTAAATTGTTAGTGATGAATTCAGAAAGTGAACGGTTGGATTTGGCTTCATGTCTGGATCATAGTAAGTGGATTATCACCGAGTTCCCACTCTCCATGTTCCTTGTAGTCAAGCTGATGTCACACCCCCATCTCACTTCCAAGAAGATAATGTCACAGCTCTGAGTCATAGTTATCCAGCAAGAAGCCACGTTCCTGGGACTCACTTATGGGGTGGCCAGGACCAGAGCTCTCAATACTGATGGACCATCTCCTGTTCTTGTAATCTTCAGTCCAAGAGCTTGTCCAGATAATTTCTTTCTTTCACTAAGATTGTTTCCATAAAGTGACCTAGTAGAAATTTGGATATTCATTAAAGACAGTTCTACTTTTCTGCTGTGAATAATACTTATGAATGATAGGTTTGGGGGTAAAAAAGGCAGTATGGGAAGATAGTAGGAATTTTCTGTCTGAAGGGTTATATGAAGTTTAACCAATTAGACATACCCTATTTTTGTGTTAGGTTTGTTTGTCTGTTTGTTTTGGTACTTCTGGCAAATAGTTTTCTGATATTTCTTAGTGCTACTATCAGTATTACTCCTGTTTGAATGGGGACTCTCCTAGGGGGATTCATATTTAGTGTCAGATTTTGTTCTGTGTTGTTCTGTATTGCTGGGCTGTGTGGTTAGGGGTAAAATTCTGAGGAAAGGAAGTCTTGTGTAGTAGGTAGGGGTAATCTTGATTTGCGAGCTCCTACCTTTCTACTATTTAGAACTGGAGACCTAGAAGAGGTAAGAAATGGGGATCCAAGAAATACATTGTCAGGCCTTCTGCAATACTTGCCTGTCTGTGTGTTTTCACCATCCTCTTCCTGGAAATGTGATTTTAAATCCACTGTGGAAAGCCAGAGAAATAAGTTTATTTTAGTCAATGGTTCTTTTCTAAAGATGTGTGTACATGTTATGGAGGCTCAGACAGTTACCTTGCACGTTTGGACTAAATTGTGACTTTAAAAGTATAGAGCAGGGGACTTCCCTGGTGGCGCAGTGGTTAAGAATCCGCCTGCCAATGCAGGGGACACAGGTTCGTGCCCTGGTCTGGGAAGATCCCACATGCCGCAGAGCAATTAAGCCTGTGTGTCACAACTACTGAGCCTGTGCTCTAGAGCCCGCGAGCCATCACTACTGAGCCCACGTGCCACAACTGCTGAAGCTTGAGTGCCTAGAGCCCATGCTCCGCAACAAGGGAAGCCACCGCAATGAGAAGCCCGCACACTGCAACGAAATTAGCCCCCGCTCGCCGCAATTAGAGAAAGCCCGTGCACAGCAACGAAGACTGGATGCAGCCAAAAATAAATAAATAAAATAATAAAATAATATAAAAATAAGTATAGAGCAGGGACTTCCCTGGTGGCGCAGTGGTTAAGAATCCACCTTCCAGTGCAGGGAACACGGGTTCGATCCCGGGTCCGGGAATATCCCACATGCCACGGAGCAACTAAGACCATGTGCCACAACTACTGAGCTCACGAAAACCGCATCTACTGAAGCCCGTGTGCCTAGAGCCTGTGCTCCGCCACAAGAGAAGCCACCACAATGAGAAGCCCGTGCACCGCAATGAAGAGTAGCCCCCGCTCACCACAACTAGAGAAAGCCTGCGTGCAGCAGCAAAGAACCAACGCAACCAAAAATAAATAAAAAATTTAAAAAAAAGTATAGAGCAAAGATACTGAGTTAAAACACACAGACACAAAATTAAAGATTTTATTTTTCTAAAAATCAAATGTACAGAGAAAGCTCTTTTACTGGGAATTTTATATGTGAATTTGAGAAGTCACCAAAATGACATAAAATAAGATTATATTGGAAAGGACTAGAAGTCTGTCTCTTAAAGCCTTACCTTCCCCCCTCCCCCAACAAAGTGGCAGATTACACTGGGAACCGGAGGCAGGTGGCTGTGTATCTTACTTGGTAAATAAAGAATGATGTTAACCTCTCCAGAATGCTGGTGGCTCTTGAGTTTGGGCAGAAAATCCTATAAAGGAGAAAGAGCTTCAGAGTGTAATAAACTCCCAGGTGCTCAATAAAAGCCCTGTTCCTCTTATGCTGGCTGGCTGAGATGAGGGGCACCACTGTGGAGCTGTGGAAGGCTCCTTCCTGATATGAAGGTGATGAGATGTTTCCCTTCCTGCTCTCTGTCTGAATTACTTCTGGACCCGACAGATATGGGAACTCTGTTTGGATAGCAGCTCAGAGACTTGGGATATCTTACTTCCTGAAGCTAAACCTACCAGTCTTCATTTGCTAAATAATTTCCACTTCTGTGAAGGGTATGTGGTAAACCTGACAAGCTTGTATTCAGTTCTCTGCTGTTAGTTACTTTGAGTCCGTGGTGTCTGGAGCAAGCAGGCCACCCTCTCTGTGCCATCTTTCTGATGTCTGCCAGTGGACCAAAGGAAAACCAGCTTTGTAGGGTAGTTATGAAGGTGAAACGAAATAATAAACACATTGTACCTGGCAGGTGGTTTTAGTATTACTGGTTTTCTCTAAGACTAAATCAGTGTTTCTCAACCTTAGCACGATTGCAGTTTGGGCCTGCATAATTCTTTCTACTTGTGATATCAAAGATATTTCCAGACAAATTTGCTTCTGATCACTGATGGAAAGGTTCTTCGGAAAGCCTGATGTCAGATTTTTCCCTTTGATCAAAAATGGTGTAGAACAGTACTTGGAATGAATGAGTGACTTCCATTTGCTATTACCTCCTATATTTAATAAAGAAATTTTGTAATGGTAATATGTACTCATTCATTGAATTGATGATTTAAAAGATGATTTTAAAACTTAAGCCAAGCCATCTGCTGCTTCCTCTTGCTTGCGTTAAGCCAGCATTAATTGCTTTGGATGGATTTTGAAAATAATAGCAGAAATGCTCTCCTGTGACCCCAAATTGTAATAGAACAACTCAAATCCTAAAAGAATCACAAAAAGCTTACGAATAAGTTCAAAAGTTAAATGCGTCCCCAGCAAGCTAAACTTGGATTGCATAAGTTGTGTTTGATTTGACATTTTAACTCTATAAATCTCTTTAAAATTTTGTTTCTTAGGTGTTGACGTAGGGATGGAGAGAAAATTTCCAACTTTTCCTAGAAAGTCTGGCATCTTCAACATAGGCATAGTAGAAATAAAAATATATGTATTTGGTACTCGTTCTGGGATAATGATATTAGTCACATTAAAGATAATGCTTTAGTGAACTTTATGGTACTTGATATGTGCCAGCTACTGTTTCTGTATTTATTCACTTGCTTCTCAGAATAAACCTATGATGTAGTTTGTGTCGTGCTGGCCTCTCTCTCTGCATTTTATACACAAGGAAACCAAATCAAAGAAAGATTAAATAACTTGCCCAGAATTACCTCACTGTTAAGTGGCAGCCTGTGTCTTAAACTTCATTTATGTGGATTCTAAGACTTGATCCGCAAGACCCGGGGTTGGCAAATGAAAGTCAATGGGCAAACATCTGGCCCACTGCTAATTTTTGTTAATAAGGTTTCATTGGAACACAGCCACGCTTGTTCGTTGACTTACTGTCTATGGCTGTTATCTTGCTACAGTGGCAGAGTTGAGTGGTTACGACAGAGGCCATGTGGCCGGCCAACACTATCTGGCTTTTTTTTTTTTTTTTAATTTATTTATTTTTGGCTGTGTTGGGTCTTCGTTTCTGTGCGAGGGCTTTCTCTAGTTGTGGCAAGTGGGGGCCACTCTTCATCGTGGTGCGTGGGCCTCTCACTGTTGCGGCCTCTCTTGTTGCGGAGCACAGGCTCCAGACGGGCAGGCTCAGTAGTTGTGGCTCACGGGCCTAGTTGCTCCGTGGCATGTGGGATCCTCCCAGACCAGGGCTTGAACCCGTGTCCCCTGCATTAGCAGGCAGATTCTCAACCACTGCGCTACCAGGGAAGCCCTATCTGGCTTCTTTACAGAAAATGTCTGCCCTCCCCTGCACAAGGTCAAGACCATTCTCATCCACAGGTGTGGTCCATTCATCTCATACATTGAAGGCCAAGTTTTTCATCTCATACATTGAAGGTCCAAGTTTTTGGTGTCATTCTTAGCGTTATGGTGGATGTCAGAGTGTTTATAGGATACATCTCTTCCTCAGGGTGTTCCCAGCAGCTCTTTCGGGGAGAGGGGAAAGGAATAGATAAAGTTAAATGCATGAAAAATGGGAGAGAACTTGGCAAGACAGTTAGAGACACTTGTCAGTGAGTGTGCAATTAAGGCACTACAGAAATGGAAATAAGTGTGGACAGAATGACTCTACAAAATGGGCTTTAACTCATTGCAAAATTTGAAAATCGCCGTCTTCAAGTTTCCATTCTTTTTCCTGCTTTTCTGCAACAGCTTCAGAATAGAAACTGCCCGTTTTTTGGGTTTTTTGGTCGAAAGCAAATGGCAGCCTGTGGGGTGGATCCTTATAACACAGTGGCTCAAGGTTGGGGGAGGGGGAGAGAAGAAATGAATTTCTTTTGTCAAATCAGAAATTATGCAAATTTTACAAAAAGTATTAGAGGAAATGTGTAAAGCTTTAATTGGTTTTATGGTTTTATTGCTTTCTTTAAAAGGTTACTTTGTGAGCATTACCCTCCACTGAACATTGTAGACACTTCCTGAAGTTTAATGAGATTTTGGAGTAAAAGTACAACAAATGTGACTCTCCAATATTTTCAAGAGATGATATTATTTTGGGCTAAAAATATGTTACGGGAGGCTTCATTTACTGGGAGGATTCACTCCACCACCCACACGCCTCTTCATCTGAAATTACTATGAGCTGCAGCATAAGACTTTCTGCTCACACCTAATTCACAGAATACTTATTTAGTATATATTAAATCAACGGTGGCCTAGTTTTTTAGGCTTCTTTATCATGCTGAACTTTACTTAATATAGAAATGCCTTATAATTATAATTCTGTCCCCTGGTAAAACTAACACTGTGCACTGCGTTCTTATTATTGACACCTCCTTCTAGGTCCTTGTGAGTGAAGGATACTAGCTGCTCTCCAGGATTGGTTATTTAACATTTTGATTTTTGGTTGAGAGTGGACCAATGAAAACAGATCTCGTCTATATCAAAACAGAAAGTAAGTGCAGAAATGTTCGTTTCAGGAAGAGATTTTTTCAGTGCCTCATTTCCTCTGGGGTTGATGGATGGTTTTCGTAGTTTAGAGCTTGAGATGTTATGGGTTGATCCCTGAGACCCAGAATCGAGTCAGAAGGACCATTTCCAAGTAGTGTGGCGTACTCGGACGCTGGTCTCTGTACTGAGAGGCTGAAAGGAACCCTGAGCATCCTCATAGTAACGACAGCACAGTGACACCTGCCGCCTGCCCAGGGCTGTCTGTGTCTGCAGGGGCATCTACTGTCCTTCTCACCCCTCCTCCTTACTGCCTGTCACAGCCTTACCGCCACAGATAATTACAGTTCTGTGTCTGTTTCAAAAGTCTTATTTAAAAGTTTACTAGGGGACCCTGGTGCCTACAGTATACTGTTGCATGACTGAGTGTTTTGCCTATTTCTTCTCTGAATCAAGGCATTTCCTGCTTTTAATCACATCACACAGGTTTATCTTAACATTCTGTAGAACACGTTACTTTTTGAGGTGCGTGCCCTCCATTGCTGCAAAAATCAGTTGTACTCGAGACCGACTGGCCCAGATTGAGAAGAGATGTGGCATTATCTTGGCATCGCAGGGGACTGGTTAGCAGTGAGGAGGTGGCAGGTGGGACTGGGAGGTCCCACAGGCCGGAAGGTGCTTTGTCTGTGAATGAGTGCAGGGGTGTGGGGCTGCTCCTCCTGGGGAAGGGGCAACTTGATGGGGTACTTGAAAGCCTCAGTCCTGGAGTCCAGCTGAACTTAATTTCTGTCCAAAACCTGGCTCGTGGCTCACTGGCTGTTGGACCTTGGAAAACTTTATTCAACCCTTTCAGCATTAGTTTTCATTTTAGTCCCTTTGGGCTGCTATAACAAACATATCATAAAGCAGGTGGCTTCTAAGCAAGTTTATTTCTCACCGTTCTGGAGGCTAGGGAGTCCAAGGTCAGGGTGCTAGCAGATTTAGTGTCTGGTGAGGGCTACTTTCTGGTTCATAGATGGTGCCTTCTTGTTGTGTTCTCACATGATGGGGGGCTTGGTGAGCTGGCTCTCTGGGATCTCTTTTTTAAGGGCACCAGTTTCAGTCGTGAGGGCTCTGCCCTCCTGACCACATTACCTCTCAGGGGTGCTACCTCCTAATACCGTCATTTTGCGAGGTTAGGATTTCAACATAAGAATTTGGGGGGGGACACAAACATTTAGTACATAGCAGTCTCCTTGTCTCTTTGATGGGGGATAAATACTTGCGTCATATATAGCATCTTGGGAGAATGTTATAAAACTCAACACTGGGGCTGGTATGCAGTAAATGCTCTCTAAATGTTAGCTTTTTGAAGTTGAATTTGAAGGGATCGAATTGCATTGGGATTCGTAGGTTCGTGGCTAATGTTCAATTACTTGGGAAGCCTCACGAGGGGGTTGACTTATCGTGAAATCAGGTTCTTTTTGAAATTTTTTCCGGCCAGCAAGGTGTCATCTAAGGATGCCAGAGCAGTAACTCGTTCCCAGGGGTCTCAAAATGTTACCGTGGTTTTCAGACATAGCCTAAGTTATTCTTAAGAGCACCTTGCTTGGGAGGAGGGCATTTTGTAATATTTGATTAATTATGTTACAGAGCATTGCGGATTTGTAATCTGTGTTCAAAATGGCATTATCTGCCCCCATATTGATCAGCCTCACATATTTTTCTTGTTTATCTCTGCTTGCCCTATGGTCAAACTCCAGAGTTAGACCTTGAGGAGACCCGCTAACTCATTAACCTCTGTGACATGGACTAGAATCCTTCCAGAAGGGGCCTAGCTGTAGGAGACAGAATGTTTAAAATCTGTTTCAGCCCCACTGCATGTCCCTGAGTCCCAGTCAGAGGCATTAACCTTAATGCAGATTCTCATAACGTGCAAGAATTTGTGACGGTCCAGTTTGTGCTGTCATTTCAAAATTACTGCTTTGTTTTTGGAGAAATACTTAAGTAGAACAGCAGAGAAGACCCCCTCCTTGACATTTTTTGTTGCCATTGTGGTTGTTGAAATCTCAGCCCTCGCCCTAACTTGGGGGAGATGTGAAGGGAAAAACACGGTAAAAGGTGAAGAATCAGGCCAGGTAAGGCAATGCTTCAGTTGACCTCAGTTCAGAACGTGATGGTCTTCAGGCTGAAATGGGATCCTGGAGGGATGGATGAAAAAAAAAGTCTTAGGTGTCTTTGGGAAACCATGTTTCCCAGTGGCTTGATTATTGTGTTTGAGGTATTAGGATTTCCCTTGACATGGGGTGAATGCTTTGCAGAGAAAACTGTTTCTTAGAGCATCTCATGGTTTGGAGTCTAAAAGTTATAAGTTGTCTCTATGTAAAACAAAAGTTGTCCCTGCATCTAAAGCCAGTTCTTTGTGCTTTCTCAAAGGAACTGAAATTTCTGTGGATTCATGGCTTGGTCAAGGTTCTTTCTAAAACTCTGGCTTAGGGTGTTTTGGTAAATAACTAAGAACCTGAATGGTCCCAAAGGATAAAATACCAGACTGAGACTTTACAAAGCTGAGCTCTCATTGTGATACTTCAGGCTGCAAAGTAAGGGTAATACATGATGGATGTTACTGTAATTCAGTGTTATTCTTCAGTGCAAACCTGGCATTAGGTTGTCAAGACTGAGTAGAAAATATAACCTCATGTGATCACCTTCTTAAATATGGAACTCTGAATGACACTTGATTGGATGTGAAACGTTGTCTTGAGTAGAAAGATCTGGATACTGATTCCCATCAACCCCCTCTTTCAGTGTTGGATTTTACTATTACCTTACGTAGCTAAAGCCAGAATGGAACTCCATAAATACATACTCTATTTTTTTATAATTAATTTTCATTGGAGTATAGTTGATTTACAATGTGTTAGTTTCTGCTGTACAGCAAAGTGAATCAGTTATACGTATACATGAATCCACTCTTTTTTAGATTCTTTTTTCCATATAGGTCATTACAGAGTATTGAGTAGTGTTCCCTATGCTATACAGTAGGTTCTTATTAGTTACCTATTTTAATTATAGTAGTGTGTATACGTCAATCCCAATCTCCCAGTTTTTCCCTCCCCCCCCTTCTCCCTCGATAACCATAAATTTCTTTTCTACATCTGTGACTATTTCTGTTGTGTAAATAACATACTCTATTTTTATGGGGTGGGAGTAGAAGTTAGATTGATGTGCTGCCAATGTCTGCTTCTCTAGCAAATGTCATTGGGCACCTGTTTGTTGAATTGGTTGAAAATGAATTTAAAATAATTTTATCTTGACCTTTCCTTTTTGCAATTTTTCTGTCACCTTATGAGGTAGCTGGAGATGTCCTGGAATGTCTTTCAAACTCTGCATGGGAATGACTGTTTAGAAGTTGCCAGCTAGTGTCACTGGGTGATAATTCCTCTCTGTGTGCATGTCATGGTTACAGCCTGCTTTTTTGCCTTTAAGAGAACAATTATATTCAAGAAATTTCCTAGTGCATTTAAAAACAGCTGGGTGAAAGTCATTTTAAATCCCCAAATCCAACACATTAGTTCTTTTATGCATTTAATTAAGCAGAAGTTAAAATAAATTGGAACAGAAGACGTTCAGTGCTGAGTGTTGAATCAACAAAGCAAGAAACAGCCTAGCATTACCCCACCACAGATGTCTGTCACTCAGCACTGTTGCCCTATAAATTTGCATCAACTCTTAACATTTTTTGAATAATGATTTCTTTTCTAGTAAAAACTGGCCCCTGATGTGTAGCAAGCAAGGTTCTTTATATAAACTTTATTTTTGCATTTGCATGCCTTCGTGTGTACCTGTGTGTGTATGCATAATATTTTTTTCACTTATAATACCTTTACATTGCTGGATCCTTTTGGGGTGGGGGAGGGGAAGACAGCTAAAATGGTAAACTTTAGGAAGATATAGTAGATAGAAAACAAAGATTTAGCAGTCAATTTGGATTATTTTTAGTGGAAATGAATGATGAGTTGTTTGAATTTTAGTATTAAAATATTTTTAAGGACATGATGAGTTTGAGTTTAATTTGACTTTATAATGCGAGAGTACTGTATGGTTGGTTCACTGTAGAAATAGATGATTAAAAACACACCAGCCGGAAACTTAACTCTATATTGTCCTCAACCACAGCTATCGCTGTTATCGTTTGGGTGTATAGACTTTTTCCTAATAGGTATATACTTTCGGCTGTTTTTTGTTTTTTTACACAGGATTATGCTTTATAGACAGTCTTATATTACTGCCTCCCCCCATTTAATAGAATTTCATGATTGATATGGTATCTGGTATTGGCTTCCAAATAATCGAGGGGCAACGTGAGGGTATGTCTAGTGTTTCAGCTGAAACGAGATTTAGCCTTAATTTTTGGAAAATTTTCTGCAGCTGGGTAATGGGTACATAAAGATTCATTACGCTCTTTCTTTTGCACAGATTTTGAATTTTCCTTAATAAAATAATTTATGTATGTGTGAGTGTCACTTAGTCATAAACATCTTCCCAGGTCTGCAGATTAACAGTGCTGTCATTCATTCGCAGGAACCACATGTCATGCCATTGTAGCATGGACCATAATTTGTAGCATAGTTATAATTTAACCATTACCGAATTGTTAGATCGCAGTTTTGGGGGTCATTCTTGCAAATGGATGCAAACTTGTTTGGTCATTTTCTTAAGAATTTGTTGGTTAAATTTTTATTTTTTTCATTACTCAGTGAGGAATCTTAAATTATGATAACTGTAGAGATGAGAACCAGAAACCTTGTTTTAGAGAAGTTACTAAAGTCTGTGAAATCTGTACCTTCTCTGAATGCTTAGTTGTAAATCAGTTGAATCTTACAGTCTCTCTTTCTCTCTCTCACACACATACACACACATATGCACATACAGACATGCATGCTTGCCCACCAAATACTTTTGTTGCCATAGGTTTTAGTAGCCTCGGTATATTTTAACGCGTGATGCAGTTGTACTTGGTTCTCCTGGAGACACCTGTTGGGTACACGGAGATTGGATAGCTTACGGGTGGTAGTTCATCTTTATTTTTCTTATGCATCACAAGCTAGTAATTCCCACTTCTCAGCCAAGGGCTATTCTAGGCCTTCCCCTGGTCAGAGGGCAGTGGAGCCAGACAGAATAGAGACTGAGTAACTGTGGGTACATGGACCAGCCATTTCTTACCTGCTTCCACAGTTAGTGATTGAGAATCCTGAGTGAGGAGTATCATGTGTTCCATAAGCCTCAAAGTTAATTTGGGTAAGAAGAATATATTTTACATTACTGCCTCTTCCATGAGCTATTAAATATGCGATAGGTTCTGTGTTACACCTGGTACGTGCTTTGTCCAATTGAATCATCACAACAGTCTTCAGAGGCAGTTTCTATTATTCTTCCCATTTTACAGATGAGGAAATGAAGTCTAGAGTGATAAAGAAACTTGCTTAGTGCAGGCCACACTGCTAAATACAGATTTTTGAACACCGTAGTCAACCCATTTACTAGCTTGGATCAAAATCCCAGTAGATCAGTGGTGAACTTTTGGTCGATACGTATTTACTTATCGATTATAATGTATGCAAAGGGAGAGCCCGAGATGTAGCCCTGGGATTAAAATCTGCCCATTGATTATTGTCTAAAAGTTTCTTATCCATGCCTCAGTTGCTAAATCTTAACCAACGTTCCATTTTTAGTCCCTATTAACTTGGTTTGGAATAAATCAGATTTCTAATGTGCAGGGTCCCAGAGTGGTAGAATGGCTTGCTTGTGTGATATATTTTTTTAAGTTAGCAGTTTCTGAAAATTGGCAGCCCCCTTTGTTGTGGAAGACCTAGAGCAGGCATCAGTTATAAAGAGTGCTTATGATTACTGGGCCGTGTGACGGGAGGGGAAGGGAAGTGACCGGGACAGTTTTGAAAGGTAGCTTCTGTTCAGCAGTTCCTCACAAATTAAAATTTATGAAAGCTGTTTGGGAAATTCAATACCCAGAGGTACAGACACCTCGTTTGGAAACACAACATGCAGTGCATAGGGCCGGAGCAGAGCCTCGCGTCAAGTAGTTGGGATGCTTTATCATCATTAGACATACAATGCAGGCCAACCGGTCACTCGGGGGCCATGGCTGGGAGGGGCTGAGTCCACTCGGGCAGCTTCCAGTCGTTGTCTTGTGAGCATACCAAAGGCACGGGTGCCATGGACCGTCCCCGAGCCAAAGGAACATGGATGATGCATGTAAAATGGTTGTCTTTTTGAAAGATGCTTGAAAACCAGCAGCCGGGGAAACCATTCGGAATACCTGACGGGGTAGCCTGGTGGGTTTTTAAAAATGGAGGAAGGGATAAATATTGATGTTTGATCCAGGGAAGAGATCATCAACGTGTGTTTTAAAATGTCTGCTCAGTGGTCTAGTCTTTACAAATAAAGTTTTCTGAGTACACAAAGTGGGAGTCAAGAACGGAGGGGCCTGGTGGGATTAGAATCGTCAGGCACAACCTGATGGGATTTCCCTGCATCCCCCTTCTTATTTTGAAAGAAGTGACATCCATCGTAGCTTTTCCCTCTGTCTTTGTGTCTTTGAGGTCTCCAGCACCTCCCTGATAAAAAGTTCATTGGCTAAGATCCCAAGGTGCATTTCCCATCCTGGCTTCCAGGTTTCTCATCTTGGCATCCCATGTTTTCAGAAAAGAATTACCTGAGCTATTTTGCAGTCCTGTTAGAACCATGTCCCATTTTGATAACTGTTAAAAATAACCCCTGGTTCTTCCACTTTCTATTGGTTGGTTGACTGAAACTTTATTTTTGTTCTTGAAAAGTAAATGCCTGTTGTATCTCCTAGTATGCTCTTTGATATTGTATCCCCACCCCTAAATATTGGGATGCCTTTGAATGCCCATTCTTCATTGCAGATCTCTGTATTAGATAAAAAAAATATTTTCTTTTTCTTATAAAATTTTCTGAAATAGTGACTTTTTTTTTGCTTAAATGAAGACAGTCATCCCTAAGTTAAGTTTAATTGACTAGGAGAAAGAGAATGAATATTCAGGAGGACACCAGCTGGATATGGTTGGAGAGTCTGATAGACACACCGCAAGACTGTGCCATAGTCAAATTGGACAGTTTGGAAAGCTTGCTGCCTCAAGGATGGATGTAGATACAGAGTCCCAAATGGTACATTAATTGATTTTGATTACATGACTCGAAAGCTCGAGCATTTCAAACTGTTTTCAAACTAATGGCTGCCACATTTGGCAAGCAATCCAACTGTGTGTTGAGTTCGTTATAAAAAGAGATCTTGACAACTCGTCTGGAGGACAGAATGCATGCTAGGTTTTTTGAGTAGTTGCTCAGTTTCAGAGGAGCCTGGATTGTTTTTCTTTAAAGGGTTCTATACATTTCGCACCCTTGCCACCAGCCAGGCCAGAGTGACTCTGGTTGGCACTTGAAGAACCTTAACGGTATGGCCTCAAAGTTTCCTCGTTAGATTCCAGATAATAAATCCTCTGGCAATCAGAGGTTCAGGAGGTTTAATGGAATTTGATGGAAAGTTTAGATGATCCCCGGGAGAAGTAAAATCTGTGACACTTTGCCCCCTTCATCTTGTCCCACTTCTTGGCTGCCCCACTACTGGAACATTTTCTGTCTTAATTTCAATTGACCCCTTAAGCAATGTACTAATTAGACGTTACAATTTCCCAGCCTCTCAATCCCAAAGCAAAACTGATGAACACAGCAAACCAAAGCATTTGGGTTAGAAAAGAACAAAAGACATACCTGCTGCAGAGAGTTGAAGCTGGAGTCAACACTGGTAACCTGAGTAGGGTGACCATATGCCCTGTTAATGCCAGCTTGTCCTTGTGTAATTATTAACAGTGCTTCCCCTTCGCTCTCAAAGGCACCCCATTTTATTGTATTTATTTATTATACATTTATTTATTTATTTTTGGCTGCGTGCGGGCGCTCTCTAGTTGCAGCGAGCGGGGCCTACTCTTCACTGCGGTGCACGGGCTTCTCATTGCAGTGGCTTCTCTTGTTGCGGAGCACAGGCTCAGTAGTTGTGGCACACGGGCTTAGTTGCTCCGCGGCATGTGGGATCTTCCCGGACCAGGGGTCAAACCCATGTCACCTGCATTGGCAGGCGGATTCTTAACCACTGTGCCACCAGGGAAGTCCAGGCATCCCATTTTAGACAGCTAGTTATGTGGTCATTGTAGGAAAGAG
>NW_006780016.1:1983376-1984587 GCF_000442215.2 Lipotes vexillifer
AAAGAGTGGTGGTGAGTGAAATAGGGTGCTGGAGGGTGGCAGGATGTGGTATACGGGTGGGTACTCATCTCGGGGGGTGACTGTCACTCCTATCCACCAGCAGTGCCCTGGGTGGATGTGTACCCAGTATTGCCCTAATTGAGTCTCACGGGAAGCCAGAAATCTGGATTTTAAGGCAAATGCCCTAATTTAAAAATGTTGGCAATTATTTAGTTTTCTTTTTTAATAAATTTATTCATTTATTTATTTATTTTTGGCTGCATTGGGTCTTTGTTGCTGCGCGCGGGCTTTCTCTCTAGTTGCGGCGAGCAGGGGCTACTCTTCATTGTGGTGCACGGGTTTCTTTTGTGGTAGTTGCTCTTGTTGCAGAGCACGGGCCCTAGGCGCCTGGGCGTCATAGCTGTGGCACATGGGCTCAGTAGTTATGGCTCGCGGGCTCTAGAGCACAGGCTCAGTAGCTGTGGTGCACGGGCTTAGTTGCTCCGCGGCATGTGGGATCTTCCCGGACCAGGGCTCGAACCCATGTCCCCTGCATTGGCAGGCAGGTTGTTAACCACTGCGCCACCAGAGAAGTCCCTAGTTAACTAATAAACTGTGAGAGCAAGCAAAATATGTGAATGACCCATTAGCTGCTTTTGAAGAAAGTCCTCCATTCTTTCCTTCAAAACACACAACACACGCGCACACACATACACACACACAGGCAAGCGATAAAAGGGGGAAAAAAGGAGAACATGGAGATACCAGTCTCTGGGATGAAATTCATTTGTGAGCACACTTTTTCTGTGGCTATTTCTGATCATCAGGTTCCAGTACAGAGTGCTAGGTAGGGATGACTAGAGGTGCAGGATGCAATAGAATAATATTGGCACCTGGCTGGTGTTTAGGTGTCTGTAGTATAACTTGCTGGGTGATGGAAATCTGTACATGGCACATGTCAAGTGCATCATGGGATGTGTTTAAAGTGTTGAATAGAAATCATTATTTTCAAATGTGGTCCTGGCATGTAGATCATGAATTTTCGTTTCTTTCTTACATCTTTATTACATTTTTTAGGAGAACATAATGTCCAAGCTTCCCTGGAGCCATTTCTGTCTCTGTGAAATAGGCGATTTAAGGTCCATCCCATCCTAAAAAGCTTTTAGCTTGTGAAAAGCTTCTTTTCTTGCTTTTAAAACCTTTACTCTGTGTTTAGAATAAATGGCATTCCT
>NW_006780016.1:1984597-1989099 GCF_000442215.2 Lipotes vexillifer
CTGGCTCTGTTAAAGAGGCAGTTAATAATGCCATAGAAACTTCCCATTGCACAATCAACCATAAAACTTGCTCCAAGGGCAGGACATGTACTGGAATATTCTGTAGTGATCAAATGCTGAAACATTACAGTCAGCTGTGACCCTGCAATCTGCGTTCTTAATTGCAGTCTTCATTTACAGTGGAGTATTGATCTGCTTTTAGTAGTTTGTCCTGAAGGTTGACAAGGATCTCGGTAATCTATTCATGTCAGAGTGCCTGCTAGCACCAGCTTTAATTCACCTCTTTAGAGGAAGCCTTGTCATAGGGACAAGTCTAGGTTTGTTTCACCTTGATATATTTCCCAATAGATGCTTCATTCTCAGGGGCTGGTTTTTCTTTCCTCTTTCATAAAATCATAAAATGTGGATTATAAGGACTCATGCCCCGTGGAGTTTTTTTTTTTTTTTTTAAATGCGGCTTAAATGAGCTAATTCATGTAAAATGCTTGATATGAGAACGTAGTAAGCACCAAATAAATGGTAGCCGTTTTGATTTTTCTTACCCCAGGTTTAAATGTTTTTTAAATCTCGAGTTTTGGGTTAATGATCTTGTTGACCATTGAGGAGAATTGAAAAAAGATGTTGGTTTCATTTTCTTGATTATTTTAAGTTGAGTTAGTAACGAAAACAAATGACGTAAAAGAAATTTGTGGGATCATTCAAATTCAAATACGGACTGTGAGTTCAGTCACAGCAACGTTAAATTTACTGAATTTGATCATTGTAATATAGTTATGTAGGAGAATGTCCTTGTTCTTAAGAAATTCACTGAAGTATTTTGGGGTTGAAGGAATATGATGCCTGCAGCTCACTCTCAAATGGTTGAGGAAAAAAACGTGTACATAGAGAAGAATAAAGCACAATGATGGGTAAGAGTGAAGGATATATAGGAGTTTTTTGTACTATTCAACATAAAAATTATTTTGAAAAAGTAGGATGCTGAGAAAATCTATAGCTGGTCAAACCACTAGTTCAGTTGGTTCTCTTAGAGCCTCCTATTGAAAAGTGGATTTCTCCCAATTGGAGAGTTTTCCGTCCTACTCTCCTTTCCCACCCTCCAATTCTTCATTCCTGGGTACAGTTATTTGAAAAGCAGAACTTCTTTGCCCGGTGGTTAGCGCTCCGGCTGTTTCATTTCCAAATCCAAACCATAATCCTTTGTTGCTGACATTATAATCATCGTCACAAGTGGCTAATTGTGATGTCACAAACAGGCGATTATGACTCAAATGAGGAGTAAACAGCAGGGGTGGATTAACTCCTAAGCAAGGAAGAAAATTCTGTTGGTGCAAATGCCCCAGGGTAATGAAGTTTAAAACCAGAAAAAGGCAAGAGGAAGACAAAAGCTGAACATACGTGATCTATTAGCCAAATTGTCTTCAAGTGGAAAGCTTTTTGTTTTTTGTTTTTTTTCCCCTTCCCCTTCTTACTTAATTGTCCTTGGGGTGTGAATAGCTCCTCTATGGCAGATAAATGGATTTGTTTTTAGGTCTAACAAAGCTCAAGGTGTCTTGCTGACTAATTACAGGGATGTCACACCTGGGCTGAAAAGTGAGTCATTAGGGAGCCATGGAGGTGTTTTTATTTTATGTAAAGTTGAGTTGCTCTTTGCAATCAGCATTGCAAAAGTCAGGCTCTAAAGATCAGTACAGTGGCTGCAGACATCTGGGCTGGTAATTGAGAGCAGCCCCGACCTGGAAGCCCGGGCGCTTATGGCCACAGCAGAATGAAAATGGCATCCGTTGCTCAGGCTCGGGACAGTTTTCTGAATGGGTTACAAGTAAATGAAGCAGTGGTAACAGCTGTTGCTATGGATTGGCCTAGAATTAGTAGTCCATTCTCCATGGAACCGTAATTTTCAATTCCAAGTCAAGGGTACATTTTTTCCCTTTTAGGAAGTGTGTGGTTCCCATGCTCTTTGGTTAACCAACATCTAAATTCTCCTGCAAATGACAGTTAACAGCTCCTTTATCCCCGGGGTTGTTTGGCTGTCTCAGGAGTACTTCTGAATTTGTGGCCTTTGAAAAAACCATGGTTTCAGTAGCCAAACTAAACTGGAAATCCTTTCAATTGTTTTCCCCTTCATAGGACTTAGTGTTCCTTTCTCCTGTCTGTTAGATTCAGTTGTGCTCTTGGAGCCCTCTCTCCACTTAGGACTTAACCCTCACTTGAATTTTGGAAGCCTTCTTGAAAAACATTGGGGAAAGACTTGAGGCTCCAGTTTGGCATCAAGTGAGCAAATAAACCCACATTTTAAAAACACGGTAAATTTAGTTATAAGGGAGACTTCCCATTTGAGTCTAGGCATTTAATAATTGCCTTGCTGCACAAAGTAGAAATTATGTGATTATTATCTTGGGGCTGTGATTAGAATGTGTTGTTATATTGGTGACATTTAGAAATGTGTAACTTCATCCATGCCTTAGATGAAGCTGCTTCGTGGTACCAGCAAACATGGCGTAACGTGGTCTTGTGGTCTTGCGATCCACGCTGGTGTGACATTCCCCGGAGACAGAACAGCCGTGGGAAAGCCAGGCCTCCACTTGCCACTGTTTTCTCCTGTTTCCTGAAGTGACCAGAGATGTTTTCTTGATTTTTAAGAGTAGCTCAAACAGAAGAGTTGCATTCTGGGTTGTGAGGTCATCCTCGCCTTTCCTGTTTCACACATGGGTGTGTGGTTTCGGGGCAGGGGCTGGGGCGTTGTTTTTCCTCCTGTTTCCCCGTTAGGACACTGTGGTCAGCTCTTCTCCATGACCTGTCGTCAGCATGAAGGCCTGTGCCTGTGTGTGTCCTGCAGGAAGTGGCCAGGCTGTTCTTTCATGGTGAGCGTGCATTTAGTTTTTCCTTGAAGGATCTTGTTTGGAGCATTTAAGGTCCTTCAAAAATGCAATCACTTGAGTGTGGGTTTTCTCTGAGCCACTAGTTACCACACTCCAGTGATACTAGGAGAAACACAGGGAACACGTCCAAGTCCAGAGGGGCTCTCTCTCAGCATGTGACAGGAGCTCCCAGACCTGATCCTTATCGTTGGAAGTCTCACACCAAGTGCTGTGGGAACCGGGAGAGTCGTTAAAAGTGGTGGCCTCTGATCCTGCGGTGTTTACAGCTTCGTGTGGGAGCCCAAACTGGACCATGTGAAATCACTTAGGATGGTTTCAAAAACCAAGAGTCAACAAATGTGGATTAATATAGATTGCCTGTGAGATTTCAGGGACTTGAGGATTTCAGTTTTATAGTTTTTTGGAGAAGGGTTCCTGGAGTAGTTGAGTTTGGGAACCAGATTTTTAAAGAACCTGTAGAGGACAGTGAAGGTGGCCACGATTTATGTCACCAGAGGCACCTGGGTGTGAGTCCCTTCCCTGCCATTTGCTAAGCCTGGGACAAATTATTTAACCTAAGTCTACTCTCCTGGAGATGATACTCTCTCTCTCTCATCTCTTTCATTCTCTCTGTCTCTGTCTCCCTCTCTCATTCTGTCTCATGAACACGAGAGTACCTACTTACCCCATAAGGTGATTTTGACGATTACATCAGATGGTGCCTGTGATGAGTTGGGCAGAGTGCCTGCCCTTATTAATTGGGAATTTGGAATTACTGGAAGCAGAATGTATGTAAGCTGGGGAAGCTGGCATGTGTGAACAGGAGTGCTGACGCAGAAGGCTTTTAGACTAAGACCCCTATTGTGGAGGCCCGTTTCTATCTTTATTTTCCATCTTGTTTATTTCCTTCACCGCATTTTATCATCAACTGTAATAAAAATTGTGTACACGTTATCTCTCCCACCAGGGTGTGACCCATGCCTGTCTAACTGGTTGCCAGCACACCAGTGGACACAGAGAGGGCATCTCCTGGCAGCCTGGCATCTGATGGTGTCAGGTCTCTTATTGCCATGATCTCTCATTTGGGCTTGGAAGGATTACTTACCTCTTGTTGGATTGTGAGTGGGAACGCAGTTGTTGAGAACATTTGCTAAACATTCACGGGGGCCATGCTTTGTGGTTGTCTCATTTAATCCTTCCTGCATTCCAGCATGGGGAAGGACCAGCTTATACTTGTTTAGTAGAAGGATGCATGCATGCGTGTTCACTTTGTGAATAAGGAAACTGAGCTTTAGAGAACTTAGATATTCAGACTCTGCAGGGTCATTCAGCTCAGGAGTGGCAGAGATAGGACTTCAGCTCTTTCTGCCCATGAAGCCTGTGATGTTGATGGCTCTGCTATCTTGAAGCAGATGGAGTTGAGAGTTAGTGGAAGGAAGTTTTGGTGCACAGCAGCCCTGTGAACCTCTCATTGTTTTCTGTGCTTGAGTTAATAGCCTTTTTGAATTGGCTTGTTCTGTACATCAGGGGCCCCCAGCCCCTGGGGCAACCTGTTAGGACCCGGGCTGCACAGCAGGAGGTGAGTGGCGGGCGAGCGAGCGAGGCTCCATCCACCACTCCCGGTCGCATCACCGCCTGAATCAT
>NW_006780016.1:1989109-2028257 GCF_000442215.2 Lipotes vexillifer
ACCGCACCCCACCCCCGCCTCAGGTCCATGGAAAAATTGTCTAACGAGAAACTGGTCCCTGGTGCCAAAAAGGTTGGGGACTGCTGCTGTAAATAGCTGGTGAGGCTCTGGGGACTTGGGTAACCTTAGGTGTCACTGGCGGGGGTTCGGAGTTGGTACAGCTTCTATGAAAGCATTAGGCTATGTCCATCACAGTTGTGCATGCACATAACGGTTGATCCAGCAACTCTGCCCCCAGGTGCTTATCCTGCAGGTGAACTTCCACAGGTGCAAAATGACTTATGTCAGGGTTATTCTTGTAACAGTCTCTGGATTTGAAGAGGATTAGAAACAACCCGACAGCCCATTAATAGGGGCTGTTTTAATAAATTATGGTACTGCTAAATAATTGCATATGTGCAGCTGTTACAATCAGTGAAGCAGCTCTGTATGAGCTGATACATATGTTTATCCAAATATTGATATCTATGTTTCCCTGGATATCTTGTTAATTAGGGGGAGAAAAGCAAGGTGCACAACAGTACCTAGATTAGGCTACTTTTTTCTGGGACACTAGCATCTTGGTAATAGGTGTTGCCTTAGGCGGAATCTGGAGGAGGTGAGAGAAGAGGTCGTTTCCACTGTCTATTTTTGGTACCTTTGAGTTTGCCTTTAAAATATATACATGTATTATCCATTCAGAAAATTCAATGAAGAAATCTGCCAAAACCAACTAACCCAAAATGAATTAGGTGTTGACCATTAGGACCAAGAAAAAGAGATCATATAAAGTTGATCAGTTAGATAACATCTACCTTGCCATAAAAGGAAAGATCTTTTTATTTTCCCGTTGAGAGAAAAACACCAGGGAGATTTTCACTAAATTTGGAGGAAATATTGGGAATAGTTCCACTTGAAAGTCTTTTTATCTGGCTTAATTTGCTTTGGGGGACCTTCAGTGGCACCTCAAATTGGAACATAGCCATTTTCAAGGGTACCCACAGACCCAGGCTTGCAGTGGACAGTGCATGGACTGTCCGCGTTAGCTCTGTTCAAGTGACAGCCAACATTTGTTCATGTAACAATGGTTAATGATTCTTCCGGGCAGGGCGTGGGTGTCTACCATCCAGATGTGTCTGTCAAGACCATAAACGGACTCTGGGGCCGGACATTAGGGGACCTGGCCTGATCTGACTAGACGTGGCTTTGGGACCCTTCTGTTTGTTTTTTTGTTTGCTTGTTTTTAATTTTTAAATTTTTTATTGAAGTATAGTTGATTTATCATGTGTTAATTACTGCTGTACAGGAAAGTGATTCAGTTATACATATATATGTATAGATATATACACCTTTTTTAAGATTCTTTTCCATTACGGTTTATCATAGGGTATTGAATATATTTCTCTGTGCTATACAGTAGGACCTTGTTGTTTATCCATTCCATACATAATAGCTTACATCTGCTAACCTCAACCTCCCACTCCATCCATCCCCCAACAACCCCCACCCCCCACCCCGCCGCGCTTGGCAACCACCAGTCTGTCCTCTGTGTGGGACCCTTTTGGAAGTTACTGGTTGATGTTGCTTTTTTCTCCCAAAGTGACTGCGATGAAAAGAACATGAAATCGTTAACTTTCCTATTTATACAAAAGTATGAAACAGAATTAGAAGTTAGGAGAGCGTGAATTATTTCTTAATTAAGACTTTATAGCTTCATTGGTTGTAGAAATCTTTTTATTGACACATTAGACAAATTCTTTAGAGGCCAATTTGCATTCACTTAGAGAAACATTTGCGGGGGTGGTGTATACTATGCGCAATACCTGCTCTTTTTTCGGGAAATCAATTTGTTAAATAGCTCTCAAACTATGACAGCTTTATGGTAGGATTATGACTTTTTTTGTTTCCATGTCTGCTCAAGGGCTAACAGAAAAAGACAGTTTAATCACACGCCATTATGTTCATAGGGGTGTGGGAAGCTCAGAGGGGCTTCCGGAAGTGGAACTGGGTACCCGGCTTTTGCAAAAGCTGCTTCTTAGCAGAAGTCATTTAAGTACAGCTCCTTGATAATTCGTGGTTTGGAGATGTGCTCACTGAGTCCCTTTCTTCCAAGGGTGTCTGACCTTCTGAACTGTGGCTGACATCAGTTTCTCTACCTTGGATCCATTGAGGTGGTTGTCAGGGAACGCGTGTTGCCAGGTGGGGATGTTGTTGCCAGAGAGGGTGGCCTCCCCCAGAGTACTCCATGTTTTCAGCCAGATTTATATTATTTACAGGGGATTAGGCAAAGACCAGGATTTAGACCTGTGTTGCCCTGGAAAATTGTTTTCTGACCTCGGGCCAAGAAAGGGCTGTGTCCTGACCAACCTAGGAAGCAGGTCCCCAAGTGGCAGCGTAGACTCTGTCTCGAGGAGTGTGTCATCCCAGCTGGGGATCTTTGAGGAATCAGAGCGAGAAAAAGCATGAGCTCATCAGAGGCCCTTTTCCTTGGCTGCTTCCATCTTTCCAGAGACTCAGAGGCCACCAGCTGTGGAAGCGGTCTTGAGCTTTGTGGGTGATTAGCTGCACCGTGGGAAGGCTCTTAGTGTTTCCCTGAGTCCTGGAGCTCTTTGGTGGATCGGAGCCGTCTAATCTGGCTCTTCACTGAGCTGGATGTGGGCAACTCTGAGTAAAAGAAAGGAGCCAATGTCCCGTCCTCCCTTTCTGGTGTTTTCCATACCAAAGGACTTAACACTTATGTTTGCAAAATTCAATTGTGAGTGCCCTTGTCAGCTGCTACTTTAAATTCTGTGTCCTTTTCTTGTTTCTGGGTCATTGCCTAGTAAATGGTAAACATTGCCATGTCCTAGCTTTCTTTTTCCTAGGTTATTTTGTGTGAGGCCTGTCAATAGCAGAATCCGGGGGTGGCTTGACCTTGACTTTTGCCTGTCGAATTCGTGGACCGTCCTACCTCGCTTCTCAGTGCATCAAGGGAAAATATCCTAACACTGTCACGTGTAACCTTTCACTTTACAGAGAAGGGAAAGCTTGAGGAGGTTTGGGGATAGACCTGACATTGGTTAAGGATCCCGCGCTGGCGAATCAGACCTTCCTCAAGCCAGGTGTCCTGACTCCTGTTTGAGGACTCCTTTTATCACAGAATAATCCATCACTCTGTGTTTTATGTTCTAGGAATGAAAATTATATTTACCATTAGCCTAGGGAAAACATTTTGCAATTCATATTTGGAGCTGCTGTAACAAAGTTAGATCCCTAATGCTAACCAGAAGTGATTTGATGATTGGAATTACCTATTTTGGGGGAATGATTCACTGAACTGTCCTCTATGCATCATCACTAATAAAGAGTTGAAACTGTATTTGTACATTCACATATGTGTGTACACACACACACACACACACACACCACGATAGTTTACTGATCTTAAAAAAACTCTAGAAGGATTTTCAACAAGCTACATGCATATTTATGATGGTCTTACTTAAAAGATAGACTCTGTGGCATATATAAAGTTCACTTCGGAGGGGACTTTAGGAAAGCACCGCAAATAAATGGGTAATCAGCCTCTTCTAGGGCATCTGAAATTGAATGAGGCTCATTGAGAGGCTGGTGTGACTGCCCAGCTGGGAAGACTGGCTCTCTGTGATAGGATGCTGACACTGTAGTGTCCTTGGAATTTTAGGCGCCACAGCTGAAGTGGCAAGGGCAGATGTTAATGACAGGCATTGATTTGCATTGGATCTGCTTCTCTCTGGGGGCATTTCTGTGTGCACAGGTGAAAGGAGCATCTGAAATTCTAGTCTTTTCTGTTTATTGACGGTGAATAATTTTCTCAAGAAATGGAGGGGAACAAACTAATATGATGATCATAGTGATGACAAAACAGAAGTCTGTCTCATTGTAGAGTGTGCTTATTCTGTCACTGAAATTATTTGATCAGAGAAATTAAGGATTTATCCAGCTTTTGTTTATTTTATACTGGAAGGATTTGGGGAATCTCAGTTTGTGTCTGAAAATTCTCAGCTACTAAGTGGGGTGAGTAGAGTTAGAAATAGTGTTCCTGTCAAATGCTTTGGAATGAAAGCACATCAGTGGAAGGATGTCAGTCAGGCAAGGGGCATACCTCCTGCAATTCCCAGTATGACTGTGATTGTTCTGCTTGCATGTTCCCCCCCTTCCTCTGGGCAAAGTCCAAGCCCTCCCCTGGGTTAGGTGATGGGGGAGAACTTTGCCAGGCTTTGTTCTGGCATTTTTCCCAGTCAGGCAGTGGACTTCACTTGTTGCGATAACTTCACCAGCTCTTATTGTTTGCAGCCAATGGCTTTGAATGCAAATGTGGTGGTTTGGGTGGGTGCTGTCACTTTTTGTAAGTGCTGGGGCTTCTTGGTTCTTCAAGGCCACTAGACCCAAGAACGGAGAGAGTGTGAGATGGCAGAGAGACCCACAAAGGGGCAGAGTCAAATTCCTTCTGAGTGTTTGTTTCAGGGTAACCCATTAACCTATTCTCTTCAGGACAAGGGGCAATTGCTTAATTGTCCCTGTGCTTGATGGGGACATGTGTTGCATACAACAGCTCTTTCAGGACCTTGTCTTCCTTGTTTTCCATCTCTTGGACACCTGAAACATCCTCAATGTGCAAAAGAGTGGGAGGCGGGTTGAACAAATATAAACAAAACCAGGGAAAGCCTGGGACCCTAAACCACTCAGTGTAATCCTATTTGTTTTTTAAGGGGGTGTAAGGACCAGCCTATATATGTATGTGTATTTCTGTGTATGTATTTGTAATCACTTAGAAAAATGACCAAAAAAGCTGTAAGCCAAGCTGTGTTCTTTCAGGCGCATGGAAGAGCACTGGGTAGAAGGGGACGAAGAGTGACCAGCATGCTTCGTTTGGACCTATGTGTTGTCCTAATCTTGTGCAGTGAGGATATATTTATACATTAAGGACATAAATAAATTCTGGAAAGTATCCCAGCAAGACTAATGCAGTCAGTACTTTGCCTTAGGTCACCATTTGTGTTACCACCAAGAACAGATACAGCATCAAGTATTTCAGGGTAATTTTAATACCTTGAAGGGCAGGTGGGGCTTTCCTAAGATCTGGGAGGTATAGTGCAGTCACATTCAGGACTAATGTTTGGAACCTGACTCATAAAGAATTTACTCATGGGGGACAGAAAAGGGATGTTACTGCATATACAGGTTGAGATAAATACATTATAGGTTATGGAGACTACATACAGTAAGTAGGATGAAGAATAAACATTCCGTGCTGTGTTTACTTTTATTCTTCCTTTTTTGTACATTCCAGTGCTAAGCTGTGAATAATATATGATAAATAACACATTTTCTTCTAGTTACATCTAGCGTCCTCTCTTTAAGGATTCAGCTGCCCTTTGGTGTATGTGGTGCCAATTAATGGTTTGATAAAGAGTTTTATGCTGTACGTAAGTCACAAATAACATTTTAAAAAGTTGAAAACAGAAAACTGGCAATTTATAAGACACATGGAGTTGAGATTTAGGTGGTGATAAAGAGCATGCCCCGTGGTTTTAGACAAATCTGGTCAGGTCTCCCTTTTACAACTTGGTAGTAATACATCCTTGCATTAAGCTTTCAGCTGGGGGTTTTCAGCTATGAAATGTGATTTAAAAAATCACTTAACTCTGGGCTTCCCTGGTGGCATAGTGGTTGAGAGTCCGCCTGCCGATGCAGGGGACACGGGTTCGTGGCCCAGTCTGGGAATATCCCACATGCCGCGGAGCGGCTGGGCCCGTGAGCCGTGGCCGCTGAGCCTGCGCGTCCGGAGCCTGTGCTCCGCAGCGGGAGGGGCCACAACAGTGAGAGGCCCGCGTCACTTAACTCCATACAGTTGATGTGAGTATTAAGTGATGTACTGTACAGCAGTGCCCTCACTGCAGTTTGATAGCTATTACCTGCTATTACTGTGTATTATACTGTGGAAATGATCAGAAGTGAAAAACTCCTGGCAAAGTTGCTACTACTGTGTAAGCACATGTAAAACTTTTTAGTATGTTGTGCATTTTATTCAGTATCTTCACAGCCCTTTTATTAACAGTTGTTTTTATAGCAATAGGATGTGATGTGCGACTAAGAATTTTTATTAATTGGTTGCTATTCCTTGGAATAAAAATGAAAAAAAGATTAACGGTGAAAGAACATTAAAAATGCAGTTTGCTCATTTGTTACACTAGACAGTTCAGTTTTATGGAGAGGTAATGTCCAACTATTAATGTCCAACTATTTAGCAAGATGTATAAATGATTAATATATGAGAAATTCTGAATTTAATACCTGTCCAAAACTTGTTAGAATAAATGATCTTTTTGCTTCCATTAGGTTTTGTGATGGGAAATAATATATTTTCTGTAAAGGAATATTCAAATACTCCTCCTACTTATTACCCATGAGATGTCCTTAAACTTGACAGTGTATTCCTTTTTTGCTAATATATTCTGAACTCTTATGGTGAAATGCCTATGTAATGTGTTATAATTGAATATAGATTCATATCTGTATTGTCTGTTAGCCAGGATCCAGTAGATTGAGCAGACATTTTCTTCCCATTAGGTGGCTGGATTTAGTGCTAATTGAACACCAAAAAGAAGGTTGAGTCCTTGCCCTAGAAAGATGTGCTAAAATAGCCCAAGAAAAGAGACAAAGGTGTAATCTGCTACAGAACAAAGATATTAAAAGCTGTCTGTTTTCGGGTTGGGGAGGGAGAGGGGGAAGACACAGTGAAATTTAAACTTTATTTGGGCTCCTATGTGGAGAGGAGGTAAGAGAGGCAAGATGTTAAAAAGTAAGTGAAGTGTGGGGATTCCCTGGTGGCGCAGTGGTTGAGAACCTGCGCATCCGGAGCCTGTGCTCCGCAACGGGAGAGGCCGCAACAGTGAGAGGCCCGCGTACCGCAAAAAAAAAAAAAAAAAAGTAAGTGAAGTTTGAATTGAGTAGGAAATGACCCATTTGGACTTGAAGATCAAGCAGTGGCATTTCAGAGAGAGAGGGAACAGCACCGAGGCAGAGGGAATAGCATGTGTTTAGGCATGTGGACATAAAAATGTCCATTAATTCTTTTGGGAGTGGATGAGAATGTAACAGACATGAAACTGGATTATTTGGCCCAAGGGGAATTCATGAGGCCTTGGGAGTCTTAAAGGCATTAAGATTATATAAATAGGGAGAGGTTGGTAAAAGGATACAAACTTTCAGCTGTAAGATGAATAAGGTATGAGGAGCTACATAAAGCATGGTGACTGTAGTTGGTAACACGGTATTGTATAATTGATGTTTGCTGAGAGAAAAAAACTTGCATGTTCTCTCTCTCTCTCTCTCTCTCTCTCTCTCACACACACACACACACACACACACACAAATATGTGAGTTGATGGATGTGTTAATTAACTAGATGGAGGAAATCCTTTCACAATGCATATGTGTATGAAATCATCATGATGTATACTTTAAATATCTTACAGTTTTATATGTTGGCTCTACCTCAATCAAGCTGAAATAAAAAATAAAAGAAGAACTGCTAGAGAAATGTAATTTTCCATGTTCCTTACTCCAGCCTTTCCTGATTTGGTAGCCTGTGTTTCCCAGTCTCTTCCTCTCCAAACTAGATACTCAAAAGGAATGAGAGAGATTTTTCTTCCTTTCTACTAAAGTTGAATCCTACCATACTGTTTAACCATATTATTATAACTTTTAACGCAGTCCAATCACATAAATATTTCTTTCAATAATTGATAACGAACACTTCTTAGAATATGTTAAAAGCTGGAGAGGACTGGTACTACCCTGGTGGTGCAGAGGTTAAGAATCCACATGCCGATGCAGGGGACACAGGCCCCCACCCTGGTCGGGGAAGATTCCACGTGCTGCGCAGCAACTAAGCCTGTGAGCCACAACTACTGAGCCCACATGCCTAGAGCCACCGCAGTGAGCTCACGCTCCGCAACGAAGAGTAGCCCCCGCTCGCCACAACTAGAGAAAGCCCGTGTGCAGCAATGAAGACCCAACACAGTCAAAAATAAAAAAAAGAAAAGAAAAATAAAATAAAAGCTGGAGAGCACAAAAAAAATGAAGCAGTAAGGAGGTAGGATATTTATCTTGAGCCAACATCAATTCAGTGATCCATTTTACACACACACACACACACACACACACACACTCCTACCTACATATATCTACCTGCATCTTTCTGATGACTGGTTACACTCATTCATTCCAACTCCACTTTCTCTGATTTCACTTTTTCTTATCTTTTCTGATCCAGAATTGACCAGATGGGTTCAGAAACCCTAGATATGAAAGGCACCAAGGATTTCTTTCTAATGCAGTAAATGATCCGCATGGTTTGGTTAATAAAAAGGGCCAAAGCTCCTTAACATGTTCCTTTTTACTGCTTTGGTCTTAATATGTAGGAAAAAAATTATAGCTGGTAAGGGGCAATATAAGAATACGTTTTTAAAAAGTTCCTTACAGGGCTTCCCTGGTGGCGCAGTGGTTGAGAGTTCGCCTGCCGATGCAGGGGACACGGGTTCGTGCCCCGGTCCGGGAAGAACCCACATGCCGCGGAGCGGCTGGGCCCGTGAGCTGTGGCCGCTGAGCCTGCACGTCCGGAACCTGTGCTCCACAACGGGAGAGGCCACAACAGTGAGAGGGCCCGCGTACCGCAAAAAAAAAAATCCCGTAGGTATTAAAGCTGTAGTGAGATAACATCATATATTTATATTGAGTGCCAAAGATCAACATGTTTGATAAAACATCAAATTAGTAAGGGTATGGGTTAAAAGTACAGTTGACCCTTGAACAATGCAGAGGATAGGGTCACTGACCCTCACCCAGTTGAAAATCGCCGTATAACTGGCCCGTGTATACCCCTTTCTCTGTATCCATGGTTCCTCATCTGTAGATTCAACCAAGTGGAGATCTTGTAGTACTGTAGTATTTACTGTTGAAAAAAACCCGCATATAGGTGGACCCATGCAGTTCACACCCATGTTTTTCAAGGGTCAGTTGTATTCTGCTATCTACCGACTACCGGCCTGTAACCATGTCAGTGGAAATAGATACTTTGTTTAGAAGTCTTTGAAAGGCAATCTGTAAGCTTACATAGAAAGTGAAAATACACATACCTTTCAGCTCCAAGTTCCCACTTACGGGAATTTATCTGTGCAGAAACCTGCACATCTGTACCAAGGTTTGTGTTATTGATAGAAAATGCAGGAATTATTGGAATAGCATGAAACTTGAAACAACCGGAACATACATAATTGGGCTTCTTGCTTGTGCCATATTTGTATAATGGTGTAATACGTGTAGCCATTTCGAAAAGAAGAGATGATATGTATGTATTGATTTAGAATGATTTCTGATCTAGATATTGAGTGAAAAAAGGCCATGTATAGGATTGGTAGGATATTCTATTTGTTTTTTTTCCCAGTGAGAGATAGAAGAGGGAACATTCTGCTTCTCTCTGTCTCTTTCTCTCTGGCTCTTTGTCTTACACATACACAGTGTCTTTGGAAGGTGTGAAAGAAATATTGAGGAGTGGGGAGGGACCCCTACTTTTCACTGTCTACTCTTTTGAACTATTTGGATTTTTGTTACAGAATACTCCAGTTTTTCACCATTTAAAAAGAGAAATTCCTGCAATTGGCATGAGTTTCCCTGATGTGTTAAAAGCATTGCACTGGGTGGACCCAGTTATATCCAAAGGCTCTGCTGCTTAGTTTAGTTTCTAGGTCTCAGTTTTCTTCCTTTGATAAAGAGTTCCTCTGACTAGAGGATTCCTCTGTTCCTTTGTCATCTCTGAAATCCAGTGCCTTGTGAGCCCCGTGTACCCCCTGCATTTGTAGCATTAATTTCAGATTTTACAGTTTGGTTTGATTTGATTTTTTGGTCTCATTTTGTTTTTTGACTTTGGACTATTCAGGAGATTTTTAAAAGTCAGACATTTCTATTAAAGATGTCATGAATTCTACAGCCAAGATGGCTCGTTCCAGGTTGCAAAGTCATACCTCAGAAAGCACTTTTCTGTTTGTCTTGTTTTAATTGTATTGTTCTTACTAAGTCAACAGTAACTGTAATTAGAGATGCTATTGATTATATCATATGCAGAGTTTATCAGTTTTGAGATTAATAAAACACTGTTATATTAAATATACACTAATTCTTCTTCTTCTTATTTTTTTTTTTGTGGTACGTGGGCCTCTCACTGTTGTGGCCTCTCCCGCTGCGGAGCACAGGCTCCAGACGCGCAGGCTCAGCGGCCATGGCTCACGGGCCCAGCCGCTCCGCGGCATGTGGGATCTTCCCGGACCGGGGCACGAACCCATGTCCCCTGCATCGGCAGGCGGACTCTCAACCACTGCGCCACCAGGGAAGCCCGCAAGAAGGTTTTTATCTTTTTTCCTGGAAAGTGTTTTGAAAAGTTAGCATGTTTATTTTTCATGCTTCAGTTGGGTCATGGTTGACCTTGGAGGCACACCTGGTTTTGAATACTGCCTGCTCCACTGATATAGCCTTGCAATCTGAAAGTCCCTTCAACTTCGAGCTTTAAATTTTTCATCTATCCAGTGGGGATGTGACAGGGCTGCCTTCATGGAGTTACTGGGAAGATTGATTTGACCCATATAAAGTGGTCATGACACAGTGCCCAGCACATGAGAGGGATATGGCCAGTTAAGATTGATCAGCCACTATCATCATCATCTTTTTCTGTAAAGGGCCAGATAGTGAATATAGTCTTTATGGGCCATACTGTCTCGGTCACAACTACTCAACTCTGCCCTTGTAGCAGGAAAGCAGCCAGAGATGATATGTAAATGAATGGATGTGACTATTCCTAGTAAAATTTTATTCTTAAGAACATTTATAAAACACTTATAAAAACAGGCTGGATTTGGCTCACATATAATATGTAAACAAACGTAGCTGTGTGCCAGTAAAACCCTACCTACAAAAACAGTCAGATTAGATTTGGCCCATGGGATGTAGTCTGCTGATGCAGTAGTGGTTCTCAAACCTTTTAAACCCTTTTCATTCCTAAAAGTTAAGGAGGACCGCTAAGAGCTTTTGTTTATGTGGGCTATATCTATTAAAATTAAAATTTATTAAAATGTATTATTATAAAATTATGTATTATGTATAAAATTTATTATGTAATTAAAATTTTAAACTGAGCTATTTAAAAACTATTAAAGCATGAAAATAACACCAATAAAACCATTGCATGTTAACATAATATTTTTATGAAAAGCAACTATTTTCCAAAGCAAGAAACGTTAGTGGGAAGGTTGACATTGCTTTACATTTTTGCAAATCTCTTTAATGTCTGGCTCAGTAGAAAACAGCTGGATTTCCATAACTGCTTTTACACTCAATCTGTTGTGATTTTCCAAGCTATGTAGTTTCTGGGAAACTCCTAGTCTGTCTCCTGAAAGTATCTTGGGGACCCCAGGGGGCCATTTTGAGACACCTTTGTTTCTCAAAGGATACTTTGAGAATCCTTGTTCTGTTGACATCGTTAAGAGGAATTAAGTTAGGTATTACCTTATAAATGCCGGCTGATTTTACCTATTATTTCCAAGTTCCTTTGTCATCTTATTCCGAGCTAGAAGTGAAGGTTGCAGGGTTTTCCCCATATTTAGTCATGTGGTAGAGTTTATGATAGCGGGTTTGCTTTATTTTCTGAAATGATTGTCACCTTAGCTTAAAGCTTAAATTGTCTGCCGCTGCATCAGAATAGAATTTTACTACTGTAGAGAAACAAAAGCCAGGAGATAGTCTGAATTCATTGGAGTAAAGAGAAACAAAAGAAGGGAGCTTCAGAACAAGAAAATGCCTCTGATGACAAAGAAACTTCAAAGAATGATTTGCATAAAACTGAAACACTTGCAAAGCTCCAAGTAAATAAGATTAAATACAAAAGGACACTCAACCCTAGAATGGCTGCTTTTGAAATTACTTTTCAGGATTTTGAAGAACAAATGTTTTCTACTTTAGTGTTGAGGGCCCTTGAACTCCAGGGCAAAGATACCTGAAATTCTGGATTCTTTGGGGAGCAGATTGTATCTCCTTGGTCCTCTTGGAATTGATTCTTATTTAGTGAACAGGTGGCTTGGAAAACCTTGAGATTTTTCATACCTATTGTATCCTTATTCCCCTCTGCACCCCCTACCACTCAAGGATTTCCTTGTGCTGGTAACACTTGACTTTTAAACTAAGAAATAAGTTGACTCATGCATTGTTAAAACCATTCTGTGAGATCTTAATGTAATCCTGTATATGTGAGATTTTCCTTATAAAGGCAAAATGACTTTATCTAGAGTACGTTTTGTTCACAGGTATCTGTGAGTAAATAGATTGGGAATAAAACTACAAACAAGCTGAGAATGTTCAATGGCGAAGTTTCTTGTAACCCTGACTAGATAGGAATGGTTATTAAAGTAATTCGGCCCAGGGCTAAAAGCTTGTACCTAATTGCCTTTTCTTTATATTTAGCTTAACTTTAAGGGAAATTTATAACTAAATTAGGCTCAATGAATTCCCTGGTTGCCTACTTTTATTACCCATTTTAACATATTTCTGCTTAATTTACCTCTTATAGCAGCGATATTTGGGTGAGAGTATGACTATGCATTTAGGAAATGGTGAACTCAACTGGCTTTGGAGGTTGAACTCTAGAGCTTCTCAAAACAAAAACAAAGGCAACAAAACAATCCTATGTTGTTCCAGAATGTACTTACTTTGGGTTTTCTCTTCTGAGTGTGGAAGGATAAATATCCTCATTCTCTCAGACACATGTTTAGCTGTGTCACTTTTGTTCTGTGTAATCTCCCCTTCCTCATTTGTTATATCTGTGCCTTGTATTCCCCTTTGCCTCGGTGAATCTTAAGTTGCACGCTTTTCTACTTAACAGGAAGTACATTTAAAACATGCTAACAACTCTGGGAGAAACTAATGCGCATTGTATTATTAAAGCTCCAGCTGTAAGCTTTGCCTCCATCCGGGTCAAAAGACCCTGCCATGTAAGAAACCCCAGCAATTAGCAACGGAGTGAAAACAGTCTAGGAGGGTAAGGCTACTGGTTTTCTGGAAACACATGTAGTGGGAGATTTAGCTTGCTATTCCCACCTACCCCCACCCCCCCTCCCTTGCCCCTTGGTCTGTTTACTGCTGGCTGCCTGTTTCTCCCTGTGTATTCATGGCATCCTCCACCATCACACCATATGGGCTTTTTCCTCTGGTGATTAATCAGGCTGCCTTCTGGGCAGTCTGATTCTTTGGGGACTGCGTTTCCTCGTGGCCTTGTCAGGACACGCAGGATAGCAGCGTGAGAGTTCTCCCATTTGCACCCACTGCTAACAAGGTGTCTGACAACTCCTCAGTAGCACCTTGGATGCGGGACAGGGGATGCAGTTGGGAGAGTACTGGTTCATTTCCAGATCTCTGGTAGGTCTGAGTTGGAGGTGGCCCGGGTCACATTTTCTTATTTATGTTACGTCTCTAGTTGCATGTTATTATCACAGTCATATTTGTTCTCTTTTTGTGGGGTTTTTGTGAGCCAGAAGGTAGGGGTTTAAAAAAACCAAAGCCCACGTTCAGTGGCTAGTTCTTACTGCTACAATGTATTAATGATGAGAAATAAGTGCAGAAACATCTTTAAGAATTGTTCTCATCATAATGATGATAGAAATGATAGCAGCCTGTGTGTTCTGAGGCATTGTGCTAAGATTTCACCTGTCCTTAGCCTGTTCACAATTTTACCACCACTTGATGAGAACAGGGGCTGTTACCTCCATTTTAGAGATGAGGAATTTGAGGCCCAGGGAGTTAAGTATCTCACCTTCAGTATCTCAGGTAATAAGTGACAGAGTTAGGTTTTTTTCTTTTTACTTTTCTTTAAACAATTAAAAGTTATTTTGGTAATTGAGTTAGAACATATGTAAATAAATATGCAAATTAATTTATATATTAGTATGTAACATTAATATGAACCATAATTTTTAATGTTAAGTATCATAGACAATGTTATAAATATATAACAAAATAAATATCACATATTAGTTATAATACTTACTATACGTATGCACACGTTTTAAGTGTGTGGCTGGATACATTTATATTAGATGAGTTACTGTTTTCACGTGAGTGATCACCTTCCAGATAAGATACAGACCATTTGCAGCTTCCCAGACACACCAGTCATTCCTTCCTACCCCCAACCAAGTAACCACTGTTGTGATTCCACTCACCATAGATATATTTGCGTGTTCTAGAACTGCAGACAAATGGAACCACACAGTATGTCCTCTTCGGTGTCTGACTTCTTTTGCTCAGTATAATGTCTGTGAGATTCATTCATGTTGTGTGGGGTACTTTGTTCTTTAGTTTCCATTGAATATATGTATATACGACAGTTGACCTTCTTTCCTATTGCTAGACCTTTGGGTTCTTTCCACTTTTCGGCTTTTGGGAATCAACTGTAAAGAACATTCTTGTACTTGCCTGTTGGCGCATATTCGTAGGCAATTCCCTCGGGTTCCTACCTTAGGGAGTCATAAGGTGGGTGCAGAGCTTGGATTCGAACCTTGGTCCTTCGTCCTCAGTGTCTTGGCACTGTACCGCTGCCCTTTGCTGCCGCCCGTCGTTCAAACGTCTCGTCGGGTGATGCAGTTCTGGTTGTTCTGGTGAAAGCTCAGTGGACTGGTCCTTCGAGATGTGAGAAGACAGAAGTCTGTTTGCTCCTCTGCCATCTCCTCCCACAGTCTCACAGCACTCTGACCCCAGACCTGGGAATTTTCCCCCACGAAGCAGTTTCTCCCATTCTCTGCAGACACTAACGGGCTGTCCTACGATTTAACACAGTCTGCCTGGAGATAACATCAGATCACACATGTTCAGGGTTTAGTCTCACAAGACTGGTCTCCCTCTCCCTGCCAGACACACACACACACATCAGATGACAGTTGCATGGTGGGTCCCAAGGTTACCCAGAACTTCTGTTTGACTTGGCTACAAAAGGGAGGTACTCACGCCCCCTTCCTCAGGGGTTAATCATATGCTAGAATGGCTCACAGAACTTGCGGAAAGAGTTTACTTACTAGATTACTGGTTTATTACAAAGGATGTATTAAAAGATATAAATGAACAGCCAGATCAACAGTTACATAGGGTGAGGTCTGGAAGGGTCCCAAGCCATAGGAGCTTCTGTTCCTGTGGAGCTTTGGGAACGTGTCACCCTCTTCGCACTTGGATGCATCTGGTCCAGCTCTCTGAACTCCTCCTTTTGGGATTTTATTATTGAGGCTTACTAAAACTCACCTCATTAACATAAACTCAGGTGTGGTGGGAAAGAGCTTGTTATGAATAACAGCACTCCTTTCATCTTTATAGCTTTTATCACTTAGGAAATTCCAAGGGTTTTAGAGCTTAGTGTCAGGAACTTGAACAAAGACCAGACCTCTGTTTCTTATTATAGGTCCCAACATCACAGACGATGTTTCTTAGCAACCTGTGTTTGCCCCACTTATACACGTGCCAGACCATTAAACTGTCCATCATTTTCAGTTTGTTTTCAGACTGATGCCTTTTTGTAAAATAAATAAGGAACACTAGAGGAAGGCATCTTATCAGTATTGCTTGCTTAAGAAGTTGTGAGGCAGCTTCAGTTATGATAATGTCAGATTCCACAAGGTTGGGGTTGAGAGTAACTATGTTTAAGGAGGCTGACACTGTTTTCTATTGTGACTTTATTTTATTTAATATTAAGCCTTGGTGCTAAAGGTTGAGTGATTCACATTCAGAAAGGAGAAATGGTGTTTCTTAGACATTCCGCAGACTGGGGGAGTTGACATCATCTTCCCTATGCTCCCTTTTCGCCAATGGGTCGTGTGGCCTTGGGAAAGCCACTTTCTCAGACCTTCATCTGCTCCTTTCTAAAATAGGATGTGTAGGATTCTTAACCTTGCTTTGGTGTTTCTGATCCCTTTGGTAATCTGAAGGGTGACTCTCTCCTTTGAAAAACAAATACGGATTTCTGTCAAATTTCATATGTGCTTGTTCATGCATATTTGCTCGAGAATGCTTGATTACAAAGGATGTTTCCAATTCTACTATTAGATGGAAGTTCTCTCTGCATTTTGAAGGAGAAATCACTTTTTTTTTTGCATCAGGTTTATTGTCTGGATGCCAGCATATACTATCATAACCAAAATGAAAATGATACTCTATGGTCACCCAGTAACCAAAGTTGGCTGGACGCACTGTTGGTCCTGTGTTAAGTAACGTCTTTGACGGCTGTCACTCCGAGGCAGCCTTGTGCTGGGAGGCTGGAGAAGTGAATAAGCCAGACTCCAGCCCTGCCCTCCTAGGATTTCCACTGAGGGGACAGGACCTGACATGGTGAATGGCTGCTGGAGAGGAGAAGGAAAAATTGGTTGTCTAGGAGGCCGGGTAGTGCAATGGTGAAGAGCACAGGTTCTGGAGGTGGACACAGGTAGACCAGATTGGCCTCTTGGATCTCCACGGGCCAGTTACTTAACCCTCTCTGTGCTCATCCTGGAAGAGAGTAGTAGTAACTGTACCCACCCATGAGGATTGTTGGAACTTTAAATAAATGAGTTGATGCCAGGGGACCCAGCCTTGGTACTGTTTGACACTTTGGAGCATATCATTGTTTTGGGCCCACTGTCCTGTGCATTGTAGGATGCTTAGCAGCATCCTTGGCCTCTACCCACTAGATTCCTCCACTAGGTAGCAACCAAAAATGTCTCTAGGCCTTGCCAGATGTCCTTGAGTGGAGTGAGTGCCTCCCCTCCTTTGACAACCACTGGTCTTCTGTTAAATTCAGTTTTCTAAATGCTATGGAAAAACTCTTGGTGACGGTCCTTGTAAAGAAAAACTCCTTCGAATAAGCTGTAATTCCTGTAATTTCCTGTAATGCCCTCTTGATGGAAACAAAAACAAAAAGCTAACAAAGCCCAGGTAACAAAAGTCTGTTTGTACCCTGCTTACTGAATTATTGATGCACTCTATGAGGTGAACCACATTCGTTCAGGTGGGATTAATACCCATCTGTCTCTTGGAGAACAGTAGCTACTGCCTGGTGCCTGCCCCCAGCCGCTGCGATGTGACAGTTTTTGCGACCTGCCCTGGCATCCTGCTGACAGGCTCTGCTCTTGTGGTCCTGGCTCCGAGCAGATCTCTTAAATAAGGATAAAGCCAGGCAGCTCTGCCGGGAGTGCTAACCTGTTGGGGGTATGGGCGCAGGTGCCAGGAAGCGGGTGAGCTCAGCTGACACATAGAGGAAGGACTTCGGGTGGCTGAGACACAAGCCATGAGTATTATTTCCTTGCCTGTTAGCCCCCCACACACCCCAGAGGTATCGAAGTGTCTTGGAGCACCCGAGGCTTGGAGTTGGTGAGGATGCCTGTGATGGGCGTGAAGAATAGGTGGAAATAACACTGCAGAGAAAGCACTTGGGAACTTAGGAGTGAAATAGCAGTAGCTGGTGGGTTTTGTTTGTTGGGGAAGGGAGTCAGAGGTTGGAAAGCGCATAGGTAGATTCTGATTCTTTCGTTAGTCTCCCTTTCTTTGTTCAAAGATGTTACTTGGTTTCTGGCTTTGGATTTTGTGGACCAGTGTAAGATCAAATTGGAGGGCTGATGTAAAGTAACTAGCTTTTAAGTTTGTTCATTAAGAATGTTTAAAGGAAAAAAAAAGGTTACTATTAACTGGCACTGTTGTTGCAGAAAAGATGTTTTGTCACCAAAGAAGTAGGAGGAACATGAACATAGAATAAAGAGGAGTTGTTTATGTTGAATAAATTTAAGCTTATGGAAGGTGGCCCCAGTGGTCCTTATTTTTTCTTCTTCCACTGGGGCCAGGTAAAGATGTCATTATAGGCTGCTCCATTTCTTTTATTGCCTAGAAGAGGGACTTGACGCCATTACTGTTGAATGACAGCTGGATTAACGAACCGTGGTGTTCCTTGTTTGCCAGTCTTGGTGACAACTGGTGGTTGAGCAGAGGCTGTGTGGTGTCCCTTTTATTAGAGAACCCCTGGTCAGGGCATTCATCTCTCGTTTTGCCTGCCCTCCTCCCTTCGCCCTTGTCTTTTGCCCTTTCTGGAAGTGCCTGGCAAGATTGTCGCAATACACAAGCATATCCCTGCATCCCAACATGTTGTACCTCTCCCTCTACCTTGTACCTCTCCCTCTGCCTTTTGTTTCCCATTGTTTGTATGTGCCCCGAGGGACAGTTATGTTGTCAAGGAGCGAGTCCCCTGGGGTCCTTTCCACCCAAGTCTGGAGAGGAATGGCTGACTGAAAATGCAGACTGTGATCCCCTCTAATGCAGACAGGATTCAATGCCTATAGCCTGTTGACATTCTGAAATGCTTTGGGCACTAAGGCTCCAGGAGAGCTTTTAGAATTGGGGGTACCTGTCATTACAAAAAACCCTGTAGTAATAAAAACACCTGGGAGAATGCCCAGGATGCAGCTGGAAGCTATCCCATTGAATAAGTGCCCAATGTAAAGTATCTCTGCAATCCAAATCAAGGCCCTGACCTGTTTCTTTTCCTAGTAATTGAACAATATATAGTGATACAGTATCTGTAAAGCTATCAGCAACGGAAGACCCTAATTTCTTGCTTTGGCGAATGAGTGCAGAAACGACATTAACTCTATTTCTTTCTTTGATTTTTATCTTACTCTGCCAGAGTATTAAAATTTTTAATTTTTTAGTTAAAAAAGCAATCTCTGAATATATTGCAGTTTAAAAAAATCTAATAATACAGAAACACACTTGACCAACCCCTCCTAATTCTAGACCCCGCTGAAAAATACATGTGAGTTTTGTGTATACACTGTGCTTGTATATATAGAAAATACCTAATTTTCATATTACATGAATCATATGCGTTTATTGCTAGACAACCTCCTTTTTATTTTGTTTGTTTGTTTGTTTGTTTGTTTTTGCGGTACGCGGGCCTCTCACTGTTGTGGCCCCTCCCGTCGCGAAGCACAGGCTCCGGACGCGCAGGCTCAGCGGCCACGGCTCACGGGCCCAGCCGCTCCGCGGCATGTGGGATCTTCCCAGACAGGGGCACGAACCCGTGTCCCCTGCATCGGCAGGAGGACTCTCAACCACTGCGCCACCAGGGAAGCCCTGACAACCTACTTTTTATTTTCCACTTACTATATCTTGGAAATCTGCACAGGTCATTCTATAAATAATGTCCCTATCCTTGTTAACTGCTGCATTGCATTCGACAGTATTGATATTCCATGATTTGTAGAGCACATTGCTGTTCAGAGTTATATGCTACCAGTAATGCTACAGTGGAAAAATAAGACAGTACATGCATCTTCATGCATGTGTGTATTTTTATCTATGATTAAATACACAGAAGATTAGCTGGTATTAGAGGGTATTTTTTTTAACGTATATTTTGTCTCCCCCAAAATGCCATGTCACTGTGTGTTACTTCCATCAGCAATGAATGAAAAGACCGTCCTCCTTTCTGCATTTTCCAGCCAACTGGTGATCTAAGTCCATTAAAAAATATTGAGTCAGTGCGATGGGGTGACTTGAATACTGTCGATCTTCTGTAGGAGTGATGGGAGCTTTGTGCTTAAAGTCATCACTAGAGCAGTGACCCATGTCTAGGAGCGGCTTCAGAAGCCAAGGGACACTTTCACACACCAACAGGTAGACTGTTAGTTCACCAAAACCTTGGCTCTTTGGATATTTCCTAATAAGCTGGCTCAATTAAATTGAGCAGTATGGTAAAATTTAATTCACAGCGGAAACCAGTCTGGGTTTCTTGTTTTTATTTATTTAATTTATTTAGTTTTGGCTGTGTTGGGTCCTCGTTGCTGCGCACAGGCTTTCTCTAGTTGTGGCGAGTGGCGGCTACCCTTCGTTGCGTTGCGCGGGCTTCTCATTGCAGTGGCTTCTCTTGTTGCGGAGCACGGGCTCTAGGCGCACGGGCTTCGGTAGTTGTGGCGCACGGGCTTAGTTGTTCTGCGGCACGTGGGATCTTCCCGGACCAGGGCTTGAACCCGTGTCCCCTGCATTGGCAGGCAGACTCAACCACTGGGCCACCAGGGAATTCCTGGGTTTCATAAAAATGTTTTGGCAACATATTTTTCATGTGGCTACTTTTAAACTGCCCTTGAGGGCCTTTCCCTAAGAATAAAAATCATACTTTGTGATAATTTTAGAAAGTGTCACGAGGTCTGGCAAGTTTGTATTCCAAGTCTGTCAGAGGAAGTAAAGACTAATGGTGAGACCATAGTAAAAACAAAACAGCCAGCAGCAGGTAGGTTATTTCTGCACTAAGCCAGTGGGGGGCTGGGGCTTTTTTGTGTCCATTCTCAGTCCTTCCCACAGCCGGATGGAGTCAGAGCTATTGGGATCTCCATTTTGCAGGTGAGTCCACTGAGGTAGATGGGAAGCAGCCTGCATGCTTGGGATAGAGCTAGTAAGGGGTAAGCCAGAAAAATGCACGTGATGAAAGTCTGCCTAATTCCAATCTCTTGACCAGAGATCAACAGATGTGTCCCACCACCTGCTTTTGTACAGCCCACCAACTAGGACTGGGTTTTATATTTTTAAATGGTTTCATTTTAAGGGATTAAATAAATGCCTACATAACCTTGATTTTGCCTCTTGGCCGTAGAGCCTAAGATGTTTACTATTTAGTCCTTTACGTGAAAATTTTGCAATTTCTGCTCTGGACTATTAGTCCTCAGCTCCCTAAGACTGAAAAGAAATCTCTTCCCTCAAGTGGAAAAGTTGGCTAGGCCAGTGGTTCTCAAATTAGCTTGGGTTAGAATCACGTGGCGGGCTTGTTTCAACACAGGTTGCTGGGCCTATCCCCGAGGTCTACAGCCGGACTGGAGGAGTGGCATTTCTAACAGTTTCCCTGGAGGTCTGACTCTGCTGGTCCTGGGACCACACGAGGAGAAGCGCTGAGCGAGGGGGATGCAGTGGAATTAGGGATGTTGGCCTGGAACTGTGGGAGTATCTCACCCCAGTTATTGGCAGTAGTACCCCTCCAAGTTTGAGCCGTAGGTTTGTAGACTGACAAAATGTGCATTTGGCTTCTTTGTTGACAAGGAAGAAATTTAAAATATGTTGGCAACAGCTGTATGAAAATGGAGATAAAACTTAAGAACTTCAGCTTTTTCTTTTATTTAATCATAAATGTAATTGAAGATACATTTAAACCTCTTTCTTATTTAAATGATAATTGGTATCAGTTATTAATAATTTACTATTTGCCAAGCTTTGTGCTAAACTCTTATAATAATCTTGTGAGGTTAGATGATAGTATCTCCATTTTCAAAGTAAGTAGGGAATTCCCTGGCGGTCCAGTAGTTAGGAATCCGTGCTTTCACTGCTGAGGGCGCAGGTTCGATCCCTGGTCAGGGAACTATGATCCCGCAAGCCGAGGGGCACGGCCAAATACGAGATGTGAGAGCTGTAAGAAGGAACTTCGTGTCACAGTCGTGTGGCAAGTGGCCCCAGATCGTTTAGACTCCTGTGTACGATACCACACCTTCCCCACCCTTCACCCTCCACTGTGGCTACCACAGGTGAATCCTGTCTGTTTCCTTCAACTTAGAAAAATGTTATTCAGGGGAAAAAATGGCCCATTAGGCAAAATGTTATTAATGTTCTTATTTTCTTAGAAAAAGCTTTTGCTACTAGCTTAACTGTCATAGTTATTTTTAAAAATTTGAATTATGGAAACTTTTTACTTAGAGAAAATACACCATATACTCACATTTAACAGATGGTAATATTTTGTCACAGTGTGTATGGTCAGGCCACTCAAGATGGCTGTTCTCTTGCTCTGTGCCCATCCCCTGCCCAAACCGTGCCTGCTTCACCTATAGCTTAGGCACATGACTGACCTTCCTAGGTACTTGCCTCAGGCCAGCTGGTGATTGTTCTTATCAAAGGAGCAGTGAGCTGCGGGCTCCTCTGCTGGTTCCCCTGGTAACTAATGAGCCCACCTGACGTCAATGTCAGTTCCCTTATAACTGGTCATCCTCCCTCCTCCCTCCCACCCCCCAAGTGAAGACTGCCTTCGTGTCTTGCCCGCTGTGCAACGCACACGGTGGGGTATTGCTCCAGGACCTTGCTTCAGACGTGTAAGCTCCCCCATCTATTTAACTACTGATGTCTCTCTTGCTGACTCTGGTCTCTTTCTTTGGTCTTGAAGCTGGGCAAGCACAGGCCTTGTAGGCCTGTGGGGTGCAGCCCAACACAGTTGTTTAAGAGATTTGTTTTTAAGGAGATAACACTAGAGAATTGCTATGTCCCTAAGCTATACTCCTTCCTTTCCTACCTGAAGTAATGCCTTGTTTTGTGTATGCATACTTATATATGTAGCAAAACTACAAAAAACATGCAAGGGAAGTCATACGTAGTAGCTTTAGCACATGGCATTATGCTCGGTGTGTGTCGGTAGTTTATTGAGTAAATACTCTGTGGGACATTAGATGAGTCATGTTTCCTCATGTTCTGGGGGTTTTGAGAGCAGTGATAACCTTTTACCAACTTCCGGAATTCCTATCTGGCACCACAAATCCCCTTTCATCATCTATTTTATTGTTTGTTTGTTTTGTTTTGATCTTATGGTGTCTCACAAATTCCTAGAATGCGTGTCTTTGGGTTTTGGGTCTTTAAGTTCTTACCAGAGTTTTGACAGATCCTTTGAAGCAACAAATGTTTTTAAGTCTCTTTAGGTACCAGGCATTTTGCTAGCCAAGGGGGGCGGATACAGGAGAGAATGAGACAGATAAATAACCCCTTACCACTGAGCTTATATTCAGGTGATTACGATTCTCACCCCCCTCCTCTAATTTAGTGTAATATGATTTTTCTGAAAGTTAGTAATACTAGTAGTTAAATAGATTTCCAGCTTTTACACGCTGGCCCCGGCATTCAGCTGTGCTTACCATCATTTCTGTGTGTGGCAGGCAGTGTCCCAGTTTTTGGTTCGCAGAAGGTGGTCACCTTATCTATTACGTGGCAATGAGGCATCCACACTCTTATTAAATGGCTCGCAAAAGTTATGTGCCCATTTCCCTCTGTTATTAGACATTGTGCTAATTGCGCAGGTGATTTAAATGTTAAAAAGGCATTAAAGCATTTGGTGTAATAATTAACAAAGGATTGGTAGGTTACAAATGAGTGATAATACCATATTTTTTAAATACAGAGTTATATATCTTTGCAGTGGTATATGTTATGAAACATTAATATTCAAATGAGAGATTTGAACGGAATGATCTCTAAAAACCTTTCTAGTAAGTTCTTTCTGGTTTTTGAACGTATGAGCTCTACACCTGTTAATATATTTTGTGAGACATCAACGGTGTCACACTTCTGAAAACCTCAAGGAGAGGCCACAGCCTACCTTTTGTCATATACCAGTGTATTAATAACCAAACCTCAGATAGTGGTCTAGAGATTGCTGATTTTCTTCTCTTCTTTCTCAGTAACAGAAGCTCTGTTTTTCTAAGTGAACACAAAGCTGCATGGAATAAAGACCGGCCTTCTGCCTCGGTAGTTAGGTGTGATTTAAATTTTAGTTGACTGAATGTAAGTGGAAATAGCATGTAGTTTTTAGGAAGTGCCCTTAAAGGGAGAGAGGCATGTCCTTTATCTCCTCTTCCTTCCTGTTGGGCAGAATGTGGACATGGTGGCTGGATCTTGAGCTGTTACCTAAGACCTTGAGGTTGGTATTACATGTAGAAGGTAGCAGAGTCATAAGATAGAAGCAGTGTAGGCAACACTGTGTATCTAGTTCTGCAGTATTGCTTGCAGAAAGGCCTCTGGCTGAGAGGTTAATTAAGGGACTGAAATTCAATCCACGCTCTGCTTCTCAAGGACTGTACATGGAGAAGGGTTAGGCCTTTTACTTTCCACAAAAGGATCACGTGCTTACAAAGCCATGTACCTACAGGGCTGCTTTCCCCTGGAGGGGTACCTTTTTCTGATTTATTCAAAGGTGCCTCATGAGCCCTCTTACTATGGAATGCTTCACCATCCCCAGACCTCCCTGAGGTAGAGAAAATTAACCCTGTATCTTGTTTTAGCCACTGTTGCTTTGGCATTTTCATTGCTGGTACCTGGACCTAAACCTGATAAATAGATCGCTGTCTTTTCCTTTGAAAGGGTTACTTTGGTTTTTCTGGGCTGTTTTGCTGGTTTGTAAACAACAGAAACCAAGTCTGGGCAACTTAAGTTGATTGAAGTGTTTCGGAGGGTTATCAGGAGCTCATGGAATAGAGATTGGCTGTGGGCAGGGAACAAAGCAGTTCTAGGAGGTTAGGAAATGAGTGCTGGAGGACAGCACACTTGGAGCTGGGAGTCTGGTCAAAGGTGCAGCTCCTGCTGCCTGGAACAATGAGGTCCAGCCTTGCCTTTTCTCCTTACAGAGCTCATTCGTGGTTTAGAGGTGGCATGAGGGCAGGGTCGAGGTGTAGATCATGTGTCCTGGACCATTGTTCTTCAGCTCCTATACTGGGTGCATCTCATCTGGGTCAACTACTTAGCTGTCTACAGTGAAGGGAACATACTTTTCCAAAAAAGAATTAAAGCTGCTGGTGGGATGGGGGATGGATGGTGAACATCAAAAAGAAACAAAAAGGAAAGAAGTACAAGAAGACAGTGACAACACATGATCACACTACCGTGTGTTCTCAAAAGCAATGGAGTGCATACTAATTTCCCACCAACAGCCTTCTTTTCTTTTTGGTATTGAATTTCCCACCCTCAAGAAGTGAGTGCTAATTCTGTATTTATTAGTTCACAGATCCATCGGCTGATGCTATGTGAGTGCCTGCTGTGCACTGGGTCCTGTGCTAGATATCAGGGGGACATAATGACGTAATAGATGGAGAGGGTCCTCCCTGTGGTGATGTAGCCCTGGACTCCCTAATAGGCGTTTCTATGTAATGGCATCCAGAATCACATGGTCAGAGGAGAATCACACTATTATATATAGGATGGATAGACAACAAGGTCCTGTATAACACAGAGAATTATATTCAGCATCTCGTGACAAACCATAATGGAAAAGAATATATATATATATATATATATATATGTATGTATGTATACACACATTACACACACACACACACACACACACACACACAACTGAGTTACTTTGCTGTACAGCCGAAATTAACACAACATTGTAAATCAACTGTACTCCAATAAAACTAAAAAAAACACAGCAGAATCACATGGAAGCTGAGGAAATGGCTTTTCATTCTTCGCTGCATTGCCACCTGCCACTCCCCTTCCCTTTAAAACTCTTTAGGGAATGGTTTGTTTGCCGTTTTCCCAGAATTTGGGGCTTAAGTCTCAACTCTAAGAGTCTAATGTCGTCTTGAACCCTGTGGAGGTATGTTTCTGCCTCTGAAGTTCTATCTTGTGGTCATTTTATGGTTTTTCCTTATGAATAATTTACCTGTACAGTCCTAATATCTTTGGAAACCTAGTGAGTTTGGGTGTTCATCAGGGAAACGTCTCAACCTGAAGAGAGAAATCAATTTCTTATTACAAAGCAAAGCAAAACATATGAGATCATCTACCCTGTGGGAAAGCAGTATAATTTATAAGCATTCGGGATTATTATTAAGTCAGGAACTCCAATTATTGTCCCTTCTTATAAAGAAATTGTATATTTATTAATCTCCTTATTAGTGTCCTCACCATCTACTCTCCATGTAGGGTTATGAAGTGTCTTATATTCACAGCATTTTAGGGCAGAAAGACCAACTTGTGCTTAAACCATTTTGTAAAAATATTTGCCTAATCTTGTTATAAAAATTCCTAGAGACATTGACTCCATAACCTATTTTGTTGACTTATTTCTTTGTCTTAAGCTCTTCTAGCTCTTGTTGCAAAAGATGTATCGATGCTCTTGTCCAATTTTCATAAATGTTTCTTGGAATCACGTGTTCTAAGAAATTTTTGTGCCTCTTAAGTTGAACAGTCTATTTTTCTATGCCTCCTGTGCTTCATCTCTGAATGCCCAAAGGAAAGTAGAATAGTAGTAATAATAGTTATGGTTACAATTTATTAAGTGCTTCCTAAGTGCAATGCATAATTCTGACCACAACCCAATGAGATATATTCTGTTATTCTACCCATTTTACAGATGAGGAAACTAGGGCCCAAATTCCCTGGGCCAAAGGCAAGAAGACCCAGAACTTGAGAGATCTCTGCCTCAAAACTAGTTCGATGGTAAATCAAAATCACTCCTTCGTTCCCATAAACAGTAAATTGATACCTACTTTACTTGTATGCTTGAAGGAGAAACAGTAGGTGTTGCTCTAAGGAATAAGTTTGTTTTTTATAGGTGTTAGAATATATTAAGCTCGTGTTTGAACCAAACCCAAGAAAAAGTAAGGCTCAGAGAACTATAACAGATTTAGAAACTCCAACTTCATTCTCTTACTGTTGGCGTGTTATATTCAGGGAAGAATTTGTTAGATTAATGACAATACTTATTTTATTAAAAGTTTCCTTTTGTATTCTTAACGATGCTTCACTTTGGCCCTTTGTAATGGGGCGTCGAAGTGAATTGCAAAATTCCAGGCAGATACCTCCTGCATGCTGGGGATGGCTGGGATCTGCATGCCTTATCTACTTTAATGCACTTTGGGCTTTAGCGAGTTAAAAAACGGTGTGATGTTTTGATACTGTCCTTTAGCTTTAAAATCCCGGACTGCTTTATATTTATTTTTGAGATCGAAGTGAAAGCAGGGAAGATGGACATTTTGCCAGTATCTCTGTTGCCTTGAAACAAATCAGGGAAATTTGGTGTGTCCTGAACAGCATCTTGGGGACCAAATTCGTGCTCTGTGACTTAGTAACTTTTCTTTGGCAACTATAAACCAGGCCCTTTGGAAGGCAGAGGGCACTGAAGTGGCCCAGGGACTTCCAGGACAGCTTGATGAGCTTGCCTTGGGGAGCTGGATTTTACAGCAAGGTTTTGAGGACCTTTTGGCCTGGTGTTCTGTCCCCTCTCTTCCTTGTCCATTTGTAATAGAAGCATGGAATTCAATACGATTTATTGACTTGGAGCAGTCGTTGAATTGTGATGTGCACAGTGAATTTGAAGTTTGGGTCTTAAGTTGATAGGGAATCAATAATCAACATTGAATTCTTACCTGTTAGGGCTTTATTGGTTTTATAAATTGTCCCCAGCGATCCCTCTTGAATGGTACAGACACCAGCCATCACCTGGCTTTACTGAAAGCCCTAGAAATCCCTAAGCGTCATTTTCGGCAAGGATTTTCTCTTCCACTCTTGTAAAAAGCTTTCACAAGCAGCAAGGACTCCGTACATGAAACATTACGTTGCTCTGCCTCCTGCTGAGCCCTAAAATCTTACCACAGAGAGAGAAAAAGGGCAATTGAGTAAGAAACATACACATTTTGGGAAAAGAATTTCTTTGTTAACTAGTGTTGTATATGAAGATGTAATTGAGGAAAGGCTCTTGAATTAAAAGAGTCCAGATATTCTCAAGCATTCATCAAGGGGCCTTGACCTTGGAGTTGTGGGGATAACTGAGTATGGAGGCCTTTTCCTGCAAAAGCTTCCAGGGATTGGCATCCTCAGAGCTCATGCCCCTCCTCTCTGTGCTTTGTGGTTTCTGTAGGCTCTTCTCTAGCCCTCCTCCATGGTGTACCCTGAGGTCCGGGCTTTGGTGGCAGCCTTGGTAGTGGCAAAGAAAGGGAACCAGCAGGAAGTAGAATAAATCTGTGTGGTGGCCCATCTTTCCCCATTTTGATTCTTTACTCTCTTTTTCATCTTCTCATGCCATTTTCCTCTTCATAGCAGTTATGTGTTCCTCACCTCAGATCTGAAGTCTTGTCTCTGAATCGATTCTATGTGTGTGTGAGGCTTGGGGAAAGTGGAGCTAACAGTTGAGTTTCTCTGATCCACACTTTAATGGGTCTTTATTAAATGACAGAAAAGTGTCCAGGGTCAGGAGAAGCAGCAAGTTCCTGCCTTTCTTGCTTCTGTTCTCCCTTGTATTCCTTCGAAAACTCCAAAAGGTCTGTAGTTTCCTCATTATTGTGGTGTTTCTCAACTGGAGGGGCGATTTTGCTACTCAGGCCACATTTGGCAATGTCTGGAGACATTCTGGGTTGTAACAGAGGGGCTTGCTAATGGCATCTAGTGGGTGGAGGCCAGCAGTGCTGCACAGCATCCCACGGGGCACAGAACAGTCCCTACTGAGGGGGTCAGTGGGTAGGGGAGGGAAGGAATGGGAGTCTGGACCAGCAGAGGCAAACTATTATATATAGGATGGATAAACAACAAGGTGCTACTGTATGGCACACGGAACTATATTTAGTATCCTGTGACAAACCATAATGGAAAAGAATATGAATATATATATATATATATGAAGGTGAGTCACTTTGCTGTACGGAAGAAATTAATATAATATTGTAAATCAACTACATTTGAATAAAATTTTAAAAAAAATAAAAAGAACAGCCCCCACTGAAGTATTATCCTGCCCCAAATGTCAAAAGTGCTGAAATCAAGAAACCCTGCTCTACTGAAACGTCTCTCCGGCCGCCGTATGAGTCTGACTTGCCTGGCATGTGCTTCACCTGCTGACTTATGTGTCTGAAGTGTATCAGACTGGTTTCCTACACTAGTTGATCACTTTCTTTTTAATTTGTATTGAAAATCCTTTTCCTAGACAAGGCCAAACTAATCCCTGCCCCAAAGGATCACAAGTTCCAAATTAGTGGAATCAGAATTAGAGATCTTATTCCTTGGGAGTCATGCCAGACTTAGAGTAAGATGCTTCAGTAATCCACAGTGGACTTCACCAGCATTACATGGGCTGGTGAGTAGGGGTAGGGATTGTGAAGTTATAATGGTGGTATCACTTGGGTTCGTCACTTATTTTGTGCCAGTCCATGGGCTGTGTTACTTTTCTGGTCTCCGTTGCACCAAGCCATTTGTCCTGTTGGCCTCACCTTGGCTCTCACTTCCTCCGGGAAGCCTTCCTTCCTGCCTCAAGTTCAGAATCAGGTACTCCTCCCATGTAGCTACCCTTCTGTTAACATAACTCTTGACTCCTTGGATCACAGTGGCCTGTTGTTAACTTCAAGGGCCAGCCCCTCCCTGCTAGTTCACTCCTGCCAGACGCATAGTAGGGCCTCTGTAAATACTTGTGGAATGACTAAATCGAGGAAAACTGAAAGCCGGCACTTTGCTTAGTTACAAAAAGAATCACAGTAGAAAAAAAAAAAAGAAACTCAGAGTCAGAAAACATGTGCTTTGGTGTTGGTTCTCTGACTCTCACTTACAAAAAAGTGGATAAATAAGTGTGTTGAATGTAATGATGCTAAACAGGGAGCCTCTGTGTTTCTCGTAAGCACTCTCTTGTGTACAGGGCTGTCATGATGAAAGTTGATCTGCATTATTAAAAACAAAAGGGTCTCTGTATATCTGGAATCAGAGCAAGCAGAGTATTGTTAAAACATTAACTCAGATCTCGTCACTCCTCTGAGCCACATCCCTCTTGTTAAGCGAGAGTTCTTACCATGACCATCAAGCACCTATGGCATCCAGTTCCCGTCCCCTCTTTAACCGCCCTCTACTTCTGCACCCCTCGCTCGCTCTGCTTCAGCCACACTGGCCTCGCTCACTGATCATCACACATCCCAGTCCCAGGCACCCTCCTGCCTCAGTGTTTTTTTCTTCTGTAAATTTATTAATTTTACTTTGGCTGTGTTGGGTCTTCGTTGCTGCGCGTGGGCTTTCTCTAGTTGTGGCGAGCGGGGGCTAGTCTTTGTTGTGGTGCGTGGGCTTCTCATTGCGGTGGCTTCTCTTGTTGTGGAGCACGGGCTCTAGGTGCATGGGCTTCAGTAGTTGTGGTGCCCGGGCTTCAGCAGTTGTGGCTCGCGGGCTCTAGAGCGCAGTCTTAGTAGCTGTGGCACACAGGCTTAGTTGCTCTGCGTCATGTGGGATCTTCCCGGACCAGGGCTTGAACCCGTGACCTCTGCATTGGCAGGCGGATTCCTAACCACTGTGCCACCAGGGAAACCCCTGCCTCAGTCTTTTGTAATTGCTTTTCCTTTTGCCTGGAGTGATCTTTCCCAGAGACCTGCATGACTTGTTCGGAACTGCCTGTGGGTCTTTGCTCAGATGTCCCATGTTTGGAAGGCCTTCTCTGCCCACTCCCTCTCAAATTATAGCCCACTCCTGACTTGTCCTATCTCCTCTCTCTGATGTGCTTTTTTTCTCCCGAGTGTCTTGGCATTCTATTGATTTTATTTTAACTTATTTACTAGCTCTCCTCTCTCCCTTCCATATCCAACCTCCTGAGAATGTAAGCACCGTGATGGCAGAGGGATTGTTCATTTTTATTGAATGGCAACATGCATATGGAAAAGTGTACACATCATAGTGAACAGCTCCATGAATGATCACAATCTGAACACACCCATATAACCAGCCCCCAGATCAAGAAACAACCTTAGTAGCACCACAGGAGGCCCCTTCACACCTCCTTCTATTCATTTCTTTGCATTTTAAGGGCTACTACCATCCTGAATCCCTGGTAGAGACTTTTCACTGTTGTATCCACAGCACACGATAGGCACGAAGTAAATAGTAGTAGAGTTTATTTAAACAGTGGCAGGAGAGAAGTCTGTACATCTAGTGGCTAGATTTCTAAAGCTGATCTCTAATTGTAGATTGGGATAATCCCAGTCATTGGAAAATACAGTTAAAGACTTTTTTCGTTTTCCTTTTAAAAAATATTTATTTATTTATTTTTGCTGGTGTCGGGTCTTCGTTGCTGCACACGGCCTTTCTCTAGTTGAGGTGAGCGGGGGGCTGCTTTTCATTGCGGTGCGTGGGCTTCTCATTGCGGTGGCTTCTCTTGTTGCGGAGCACGGGCTCTAGGTGCGCGGGTTTCAGTAGTTGTGGCACGCAGGCTCAGTAGTTGTGACGCACGGGCTTAGTTGCTCTGCGGCATGTGGGATCTTCCCGGACCAGGGCTCGAACCTGTATCCCCTGTGTTGGTAGGTGGCTTCTTAACCACTGCACCACCAGGGAAGCCCCCAAAGACTTCTGAAGTATCCAATTGCCAGACACAGGCTGCTATAATTTAGCCTATTAGATTTGTCACTTGTTTCTGCTGTGTTAACCTTGATTATTTAAGTATTTTACCTGTGATCTCTGTAAGTTCACTCTTCTCGCTCATAATTTTAATTTATTGTCTCTTCTGTTTGCTAGGCACTTAATCAGACATCTCTCTGGTGATTGTCTTACAGGATTATTTAACTTCTTGCCTTTCAGCTACATTGTAAACTCAGCCAAGCATAATAAAGTTTCACCAAAGTTTACCCTCCAGTCTTGATTCTGCCCTAGCTGGAATTATTGTACATTTCTGTTCCTGGTCACTGGCCATTATCTGGGACTCTTGGAGTGTGGGTTACTGTTCCAGTTGGATGCCTACATTAGAATTGCAAGCTGAATTGTTTTAGTGCTGTAAGTAATAGAGTCATCAGATTTGATTTTACTGCTAAGCACTTGAGATTTGATGGTGACTTTAAGGATGCAATGGTTTCTGAGAAGTCTGGGTTGGAGCTGCCTCCAAATGTATATACCTGTCTACAAACTCAAGGATGTGCCGTTCGCTACAGTCACTGTGTAATTGATGAATGAAGTTATTGGGCCTTTATCCTGGCAGATGGCAGAGAAGTGTCCAGAGTCGGTCTTACAAAGTAACATATCAGCTGACCGTGGGGCTTGGCTATCCACACAAGTAACATATCGGCTGACCATGGGGTTTGGCTATTCACACGATGGAATATTATGCGGTCATTAAAGATCAAAAAGAGAAGCAACATATATTAGGACCAATTTTGTGTTCTCTTTTTCATTTCTAACACCATGTCACGTATATTTCCCGAAGTCATGAAATGCCTGGAGGACTCGATTCTCTTAATACCTACAGAGACCACCCCCTGGTCGGGCTGCCATGTAAGCAAGACCCATGCATCACTTAACATGCTCTCAGCTGCAAGTCGGGAGAGACCCAAATCTGAGCAGTGAGAAAATCAAGAAACGTTATTGTTCATACTAGAGATCCAGAGTTAGTAGGTTTCCAGGTAATCAGTGGCCAGCCAAGTTCATTGCGAATGCAGGTTGTTACCATCTTTCTTCTGTCACCTGTGCATCAGATTTATCCTCAGAGATGTTCTTTACGAGGTGGCAAAATGGAGCTCCACACAGTGTGGCATCCAGACTGACAGAAATCGGAAGGCCAGTTTGGACCACGTACCCGGTGTTGTGAATTAAGTCAGCCTCCTTGAAGCTCACAGCTGAGTGGTGGAGGGGCCGGGGTGGGGTGCGGGGGACTCAGGCAAGTCAGTGTGGGTTCTGACCTGGAGGGGGAAGCAGGCTGGGTAAGGTGGGGGGCAGGTATAGAATGAGCATCTAACCCGCTTGCTGGGATTAGAATTGGGCATTGGGAGCTCTGTTTGTGCCGAAAGTCTCTCCTGCAATTTCATATTCTAAGCAACTATGAAATATGAAAGTCAATAGCAAATTTCTAGTCCTGTTTTCCCTTAACTTCTTTATTACAGCTCCAAAATGAAACTGTTAGTGGTATAGTGTGATTGGGGATTTAATAATAGTGAATTTTTTAACATTGTTTATTTTGGTTAAAATTTCAAACTTAAATAGATTGCCTTAAAAAAAAATGGTTTAGTATACTGTCTGGCACACAGATGCTTAGTATGTGAACTGTATAAAGGTGCCAGCCCACAGAGAGTAACATTGTTTTAATTTAAATGATCTGAGGGATAGAAATGGAATTTAAAGGTTTGGGGAGAGGGTTCGGGTGGATGGGCAGATATGGATAATTAATTTTAAAGAGTTGGTTTTGTAATCTGTCCCTGGGTTAGAACTATTCAGTATTCAATCTAGGCAAAATATTTAGATCTTTGCATGTTTCCTTTTTCCTTTCTTAATGTCTCTTTTGTAGAAATTATATAATCCATCCCTTAATTGGTACATTGTTCAAAGGCCTGGTAATGTGTGTTAATGCATTCTTATTTTATTTCCCAGTGTTTTGTCAGATGATCAACAGGAAATTTAAAGTAATGGCTATTCTACATTTTTCCTATCACAACATCATTTACTGTCATGGTCAGATTATCTAGGGGGTATATTTCCAAGAAATTGCTAACTGTCACTTGCTCTCTTTCCCCTCCCCCATCCCTTGATATTACTGTTGTAAATAGGATATGTGTGTACATTTTGGGGGAGAATAAGAAAAATGAAAACTGTCATGGTCTAATTTTCTTTTTTTTTTGAAAAGACAATGCAGAAATGGGCATGATTGACCAGGCGATCAGGGATTTCTTTCTTTTAAAAAAAATTTTCATTGGAGTATAGTTGATTTACAATGTTGTGTTAGTTTCAGGTATACAGCAAAGTGAATCAGTTATACATATACATGTATCCACTCTTTTTTAGATTCTTTTCCCATATAGGTCATTACAGAGTATTGAGTAGAGTTCCCTGTGCTATACAGTAGGTCCTTATTAGTTATCTATTTTAAATACGTATAGTAGTGGGTATATATCAATCCCAGTCTTCCAATTTACCTCCCCCGCACCTTGCCCTTGGTAACCATGAGTTTGTTTCTACATCTGTGACTCTATTTCTGTTTTGTAAATAAGTTCATTTGTACCTTTTTTTAGATTCCACATATAAGTGATATCATATATTTGTCTTTCTCTGTCTGACTTCACTCAGTATGACAATCTGTAGGTCCATCCATGTTGCTGCAAATGCATTATTTTGTTCTTTTTTATGGCTGAGTCATCGTCTTTAAACATACATTTTGCCTGGTATGATTTCTTTATTTCCATGTGGAGATATCAAAATGGGTTGGTTAAAAAGCAAAAATTATGGCCAGTGTTAGACTATCTGTCAAAGGTGTTTACTTGTTATAACTTCTAATTTTGAAAACATTGTAAATTTACAGAAAGGTGCAAAACTAGTCCAGAGAGGTTCCATGTACTCCTCACCAGGTTTCTTCCATTGGTTCAATGTTATATAATTATAGTTACAGTATCAAAAACAGGAATCTGACATTGGTACAATGTGTGTGTATAGTTCTCTGCCATTTTATCACATATGTAGATTGCTTTAACCACCACTGGAATAAGATATGGAATGATTCCATCACCACAAAGATTGTGTTCTTTCTACCCCTTTACAGTCACACACTTCTCCTCTCCCTACCATCCCCAATCCTTGCCATCCACTAATCTGTTTTACATCTGTATAGTTTGTCATTTTGAGAATGTTACATATATGGAATCATGCAGAATGTGACATTTTGAAATTGGCTTTCTCCCCGCAGCATAATGTCCCTGATCTCCATCCAAGTGGTTGTGTGCACCAGTAGTTCACTCCACCATGTTTTTGAGCAGTATTCCTTGGTGTGAATGTACCACAGTTTGTATAAACATTCACCTTTTAAAGGAGGTTTTTTTTTTTTTCCCTCCAATTCCTGGTTGCTTCAGGACAAAGTCAATTATTAATAGCTGTGTACAGGTGTTTGTGTGGACATTAGTTTTCACTTTTGTGGGATAAATACATAAGGAGTACAATTGCTGGGTCGTATGCTAAATGTGTGTTTTTTTTTTTTTTTTTTAAAGAAACTGCCCAACTGTTTTCCAGAATACCTGTACCATTCCATATTCCCGTCCACTGTGAGTGAGAGATCCAGCTTTCCTGCATCCCCACCAGCTTTTGGAGTTGTCACTGTTTTTCACTTTAGCTCTTCCAATAGGTGTGCAGTAATATCTCATCGTGGTTGTAATTTGCAGTTGCCTTACGGCTAATGATGTTGAATATCCTTTCATGTGCTCATTTGCCATCCTCTCTGGTGAAATATCTCTTCGTTTCGCTTGCTAACTTTCGAATTGGACGGTTTTTTTTTTTTTTTTTTTTTTTTTTTTTTGTTTTTTTGAGTTTTGAGCATTCTCTATACATTCCAGATAGTAGTCCACTGTCGGATATGTGGTTTACAAATGTTTTTTCTCATTCTGTAAGCTGGCCCCTCATCCTCTCAACAAGCACCTTTAGAGAGCAAATGCTCTTAATATTGATGAAATTTAACTTACTCATTTCTCCTCCTCTGAATCATGCTTTTGGTGTCATATCCAGGAACTCTTCACCAAGCCCCAGTTCCAGAAGATTCTCTCTTTTTCTACCCCTTAAAAACTTTTATAGTTTTACATCTAATGTTAAAATTTATGATCCATTTTGAGTTAAACCTCATATTTTATACAAATATTAGGTCAAGATGACTCTTGTTCCTGTCCTTTCCCCCTTCCCCTCCCCCTTTCCGCCCTCTTTCCCTCCCTCTCCCCCCCCCCCGGACGTCCAATTTCTCTAGCACTATTTTTTGAAAAGGCTGTCTTTCCTACATTGAATTACTGTTGCACCTTTGTCAAAAATCAGTGACTGTACAGTGCACGTCCCTATGGGTTTTCTTTTCTGTTCCATTGATCTAGTGTCTGTCTGCCTGCTAATACCACAGTCTTGGTTACTGTGGCTATATAACAAGTCTTAATCTTGGGTAGACTGATTCCTCACACTTTACTCCTTGCTTGTGATGATATTCTCTTTTGAAGACTTGATTCTCTGTCCCTCCTCCCCACTTTTGGTTGTTGCCTGGATTGATCACTGTGATCATTTCAAATAACCTCAGAGTCCCTTGAGAAGTCCTGGCTTTAATGTGGCACATTTTTTTCCTGAGGATCACTTTCAATGGATTAGTGATGTCTGCTTACAATCTGTTTTATTGTATTCTCTTTCTGGAATCCAATTTTGAGCCGGATAGAGAGGACAAGGCCTGGCTCAGCAGGAGAGTGCTGTGAAATGTGAGTGTTATCTGCCTTGGGTTTAGGATAAGCACATGGTAGCAACAACGCTGGGTTTGCCTTCCTGGTATCAAATAAGGCACTGTTGAATTTTAGCCGGAGAAGAGCCTGAAGTTTATGACTGTGGCTGAGATGGGTGGTGGAGGGCCGGCCTTCCCCACACATTTAATCTAACCTCTTTAGTTTAAATATTTCCAGTGAATCATCATACTCTGTGACCTTGTAACATAAATCTGAGAGGAGCTGCAGTTCTTAACTTCAGACTTCAGCCTTCTGTGTAGTGGCTTTGTCTTTTGGGTGTCTGGTTATCCTGCTGTCTGCTGTTTACCATCCCTTTAAAGTGAAAGGATCTCTTGATTTATGATTTGGTAGGTTTTGTTTTTTTTCACTGTGGATAGAGGCGTGAGTGAATTAACGGTTGAAAACCATTAATTGTTAGAGTATATCAAGAAAAATTGGATGAATAATTTTAAGGGAATGTATTATCTAATCTCACTTGTATTAAGGATTTTTTTTTATTGGAACTGTACTGCTATTAAATGGAAAACACCAAAATATTGCAAAACCGAAGTAGATACTTTCTTACCTGGAACATATATGATGTCTGTAAGACCATCTGATAAACCATTAAAGACTAGTGTTTGAATTCTGTCTCCTTTAAATTACCTATTTTGATGCCCAAAGTTTCAGCATTAGGGTTATTATTGCATATTTGCATGGCCAGAAATCTCCGCTATTACACTGTTTTCCCTGAGTTTCTGATGTGTTAAGGTGTTTCCACTTACTAAGATTGAAGTGTAGAATTTAATTGTGATTTTCTGTGGCATGTTCCTGATTACAGAAGTTTGGAGATGGAAGCAAGGAGAGGGGCAGGCCTGGAGTCTAGCTGCCTGGGAGAGTGGTTTAAGGAATTGCAGTGTCCAGTTACAGTGTTCGAAAGGGTAAAACCATGAGCCTTTACTCAAACAGAATTAATACATATCAAATTCAAATAATTAATGAGGCAAACAATAATATGGCAAAACTGGTTGGAAGGGCATTTGGAGGCAGTGTGTAGTTTTATTTTATTGTATTTTTTAAAAATTAATTAATTAATTTATGACTGCATTGGGTCTTCGTTGCTGCCCGTGGGCTTTCTCTATTTGCGGCGAGTGGGGGCTACTCTTCGTTGCGGTGCGCGGTCTTCTCATTGCGGTGGCGTCTCTTGTGGAGCATGGGCTCTAGGCACGCGGGTTTCAGTAGTTGTGGCTCACGGGTTTAGTTGCTCTGTGGCATGTGGGACCAGGGCTCGATCCCGTGTCCCCTGCATTGCCAGGTGGATTCTTAACTATCGCACCACCAGGGAAATCCACAGTGTGTAGTTTTGGCTAATAAGGAATGTCAGAATGTGGTTGCTAGGTTTGATCCAACACTGGTTAATATCCTACAGAGTTATAAAACTGTAACTACTTTTCTTTTTTGAAACTGGTTTTAAATCTACAGCTTAATCTGTAACTTCACCAAGCCTGGCCTTTAATCCTAGTGAATAGCAAGTCAAACAATGATACATTCCCCTAGGAATTAAATAATTTGGGGATGATTTTGTTAAATACAGCCCCAATGTGACACTGAAAGGACATGCTGTGTTCTCTTTACCTTATTTCCATGTTTGGGATAATTTTTTCTCATCAGCAGTTCGTGAGGCTTTATGGAGACTGACAATGCTTGAGTTTTATCTACTTTACAGTTTTGCTTTTGGCTAGTGTGTATGGCTATTCTAGCTGTCTGCAAGTTGAAGCCCTTTACAAGCTTGCAGTTGAGCTATTGGTGATATTTTCATTGCTTTTCCCCTTCTCTGTTGACATTTGGTACTTTCAGTCGCATCCCCATCTTTCTTTCACCGTCTCAGAGGGCATTTATGTCTCTCATACCGACTTAGCTTGATGGCAAAGAAGAATGAGCCATTGTAGAAGACTGAATGGTAGTCCTGAGCAATTTACTTACTGGGCTGCTGTCCCGAGCTTGGACACGACTTTGCCATGTCCTACCTACGTGACCTTGAGCAAATCAGTTAACTTATAAAACTCTATTTTGGTCATCTAAAATGCATTGGACAACGGTGCTTACCTTGTAGGGGTATTGTGAGGATTAAAGGATTAAATTAAAGGATTAAAATGGTGCCTAGAGGCTTCCCTGGTGGCGCAGCGGTTGAGAGTCCGCCTGCTGATGCAGGGGACGCGGGTTCGTGCCCCGGTCCGGGAAGATCCCACATGCCGCGGGGCAGCTGGGCCCGTGAGCCGTGGCCGCTGAGCTTGCGCGTCCAGAGCCTGTGCTCTGCAACGGGAGAGGCCACAGCAGTGAGAGGCCCGCGTACCGCCAAAAAAAAAAAAAAAAAAGGTGCTTAGCACATAGGAAGTTTTCAATTAAGATTATCTCTAGGAGAGCTATACACACACACACACACACACACACACACACACATTTGGGGGTGGGTAGCTTGTTATTTTACATACTAGATGTTCCCTAAAGGATTTGCAAACTTACTTGCTTAAAAGGACCAGGGAGGCACACAGTAAGTAACTGAGAGGTCTTGCAGAATTAAGCATAAGAGCAGGGACAACTGGCATCTAATACATTGGCATCCCAGTTGGGGAAAGATTAGTGATTGGTGGGGATGATCGTGACGTTTACAGTAAGTGAAGATGTTCTGGAGCTGTGCATCTCAGCCAACTGTTGTCATATGGTTCGGTATGGCTTGATATTAACATTTTTAAAGAGAAGACTAAAGCCTGGATTATCACATGTCCTTACCCTTTTGTCAATGCTGGCAACTGATTGACATAACGTGCTGTGTTACGGGTTGCATGTAGTGGGCCATCAGTTTGCCATGTTTGCTCTTGGCTGATTTAGATCAGCAGTCCCCAACTTTCTTTGGCACCAGGGACTGGTTTCATGGAAGACAATTTTTCCACAGATGGGGAGTGGGGGAGATGGTTTTGGGATGATTCAAGCCCATTACATTTATTTGTGCACTTTATTTCTATTATTATTACATTGTAATATATAATGAAATTTATACAACTCACCATAATGCAGAGGCAGTGGGAGCCCTGAGCTTGTTTTCACTTGCCTCTCACTGATAGGGTTTTTTTTTTTTTTTTTTTTTTTTTTTT
>NW_006780016.1:2028411-2032387 GCF_000442215.2 Lipotes vexillifer
TTTTTACTGTACGCGGGCCTCTCACCGTTGTGGCCTCTCCCGTTGCGGAGCACAGGCTCCGGGCACGCAGGCTCAGCGGCCGCGGCTCACGGGCCCAGCTGCTCCGTGGCATGTGGGATCTTCCCGGACAGGGGCACAAACCTGCATCCCCTGCATCGGCAGACGGACTCTCAACCACTGCGCCACCAGGGAAGCCCACTGATAGGGTTTTGATGTGAGTCTGCCAGCAATTGATTATGGTCTCAGCGCAGTCAAACCTCTCTGCTAATAATAATCTGTATTTGCAGCCGCTCCCCAGCACTAGCATCACCGCCTCAGCTCCTCTTCAGATCATCAGGCATTAGATTCTCATAAGGAGCGCGCAGCCTAGATCCCTCGCGTGCGCAGTTCCCAGTAGGCTTCGCGCTCCTACGAGAATCTAATGCTGCTGCTGATCTGACAGGCGGTAATGTGAGCAATGGGGAGCGGCTGTAAATACAGATGAAGCTTCACTTGCTTGCCCACTGCTCACCTCCTGCTGTGCTGCCCGGTTCCTAACAGGCCACGGACCAGTAGTTGTCCGTGGTCCTGGGGCCGGGGACCCCTGATCTAGATTGTTCAGTGAGAAAGGTAAAGTTGTTCACAGTAGACCATATCAGAATTTAAAGTGACCACAGCAGTCAGTTACAGGCGAGAACAGTTGGGTTTGGGCAGAGTCACATGGCCCATTAGTGGTGGTATTTTTAATTTTTATGTAAATGAGCTTTACTTGTACATGGTCTTCCACTTTGGGAGTTATAAGGTTTAACACAGACTCATTTTTGAAAGATTCTCTGTGCATTAAAAAACAACCCTATTGGGCTTCCCTGGTGGCGCTGTGGTTGGGGGTCTGCCTGCCGATGTGGGGGACGTGGGTTCGTGCCCCAGTCCGGGAGAATCCCGCGTGCCACGGAGCCGCTGGGCCCGTGAGCCATGGCCGCTGGGCCTGCGCGTCCGGACCCTGCGCCCTGCAGGGGAAGAGGCCACAGCAGTGAGAGAGCCGCGTACCGCAAAAAAAAAAAAACAAAAAAACCCATAAAACAACCCTATTGATTATTGGAACAGGGAAGGGAAGTATACCAAAATTTTAACGGTGATTATGGTTGTTTTTATTTTCTTGTTTATGCTTTTTGATGTATTTTGTTGTCTATTTAATGTACTCTGCTCATTAATGTACTTAATGTATTTCTATGACAAATATTTATTGCTTTTATAATCAGAAAAAGCAATAAATGCTATTAAAAAAAGAATTTATCATGGAAATGCCTAGATGTGTGATAATGATTCTTGATTAGTTTCATGGCCCCAAGATTGTTGCTAGCAAAATAATGGTTCATTATTTCATTTGCTCCAGGAAAATGATGGTGTATCTTATTGTGCTATTTAAGTATGCTTACATACATCTTCCTTAGGTCTGCAGTGATTTCATTGATGGAATGGGTTTCTGACTCCTGTGGGGCATTTAGTTGCTGGTCCCACTCCTGGACAGCTTGCCTGCAAGGGAGACCATCTGTTTTGGCAGAGCCAGGGGCTTGCCCTGCTGGGCTGCGGCCCACCAACTGTTGGAGCCACAGTGCCTCAGCTGCTGTGCTTTTGTACTAACTCTTATTAGCCATGCAGACCTTTACGGTTCAAACCAGGCCACATCTGTTGTGAGTCCCATGACCTTCAAAACCCAGAGTGGAAAGAAATGCAGAGCATACTTTTTATCTCCGTGCCTTCCGCAGACACGTCAGTTTATGGGGCTTAATTAAAAATATTTTTCTAAACTTATTTTGTAAAAGATTTTCATTTTCACTGTCCTCCCTTAGCAATGGATTTACATTGTTGCTGATTTGAACAAATTAGTGTTGCTTAGAATGTGGTCTGTTTATCACATGCATCTGATCCCAAAAGGAGTTTGTTAAAAAATTTATTCTGGAGCCTCACTGTAGACCAAGACCAAGAGAATCATGATCTTAGGGGTGTATTCCTGCACCAACATTTTAAACCACAGATTTGGACTTTTAGGACTGCGTGCCCCCAGGGACCTCCTGTTTTACCAAGAGGTAGGCATGAAGTTAGAAAGCCAACACTAAGATGAGTGGTCATGTGGGCGGCTGGGCACCCCTAGGAATGACGAGACTTCTTAGAAAGTTTGCTTTTGGATGTAAAATTTTGGGAAAGGTCCTAAAGGTGTGTTGCCTGGAAAATGTTGATGGTCACTGCAGGAAGAGGAACTATATTTCCAGGTTGAACATAGTGATTCATTGGTTATGTTTTCCAGAAATAGTAATGTCTAAATTGAAATTGTTTTCTGTATATGCTCTATGTCTCCTCGGCTTAGATCCTTCTGAAAAGTAGAATGGCCCAAATGCTAAACACTATGTTTTTTCTGTATTCTTCAGTGCCAAGCCATCAGGCCTCCAGACAGGTTCATGAGCCCTACATTTCCATAGCTAGAGCAGTGGAGGGACCAGAGGACCAGAGGCCTCTGTAAAAATACACCCCGCCCACCTCGCCGCCCCACTGGGCTAGCCGTCTCTTGGATAGAAGAGAGAAAAAAGAAGAAATTGAGTTCCTCTAATTTGTTGGAGTGGGTAGGTAGAGAGAAGGAAGAGGAAGGGTTTCACAAAAGTATTCTAGGTCACATTTTGCCCTTGGGGTGGGAGCATTAGTAGGAAGTAAGCAACGTTTCATTTTAAATGGAGATTTGTTTTATTTTATCCAGTATATCCAAAATATCATTTTGACATGTAACCAAAATAAAAAATATTAATGAGATGTTTTATAATCATTTTTTCTGGCTAAGCATTTGAAATCCTTGAGTGTATTTTACTCTTATAATTCATCTGGGTTCAGGATCACCCCACAGTTCAGGTCACAAATACCGTGACTACTGTATTTGACAGAGTATAGCTCGAAGAGTTTCTTCTAATCCCGAATTCTCAGCTGAAATGTGAACATATGCCTGTGTGAAACATTTTTCCTGTTTTAGAGAGAGCGAATTGTTTTCTCAGCAGTTAGTTGGTGTTAGTGTAATACCTTCCTGTGTAGGCTGCAGTGTTAGAATTCTCTTTGCAAACTTTTTTTAATTAAATTTTAAATTTTTATTTAATTTTTTTTATATACAGCTGGTTCTTATTATCTATCTATTTTATACATATGTGTATATATGTCAATCCCAATCTCCCAATTCATCCCACCACCACCAAACTCTTGTAATAATTTTCAGGAATTATCCCTCTTATTATAGTATTTTTAGTTGCAACTAGAGAGTTTTATAGGGGATTCTTTCAGTGTGAAATCTCTTAAAGGTCAATCAGAAATAAACTGTGTTTTTTTCTGGGGCATAGGATGGAGGCATCTGAGTACCTAGAGGGGTCCTTGGAGCAGAATATGTAAAATGAGAGTGTCCAGGAGTATCCTGGTTCAAACGTCACTTTGTATCAGTCCAAACATATTCTGTGTTAATATTTGTGTTTGGGCCTTTATGTATTTTTTCAAAAAGAACTGAATATGCACCATCTGTTTCCATGTTACAGGCCTTTAGACTTTATAGCGAAGTGTCGTTGGAGCTTCATTTTCCCTGCTCTGTCTCTTTAGAGTGTCTGGGTTTGAATTCCTTTCTCTGTCCTATACAGTGCAATGTGATTTTGACAAGGTACTTAATTATTTTTTTTGCCTTGGGAATTGAAAAGCTGAGAAGATTTACCCCTCAAAGTTCTGGTAAGCATTAAATGAGATCATCCAGCTGAAGAACACAGTGCCTCCCAATATGTAGTAAGTGCTAAAGAAATATTAGCTATCTCAGTATCTTTATTAATTATCTTTGTTAATTTTAGAGACTTCAAGCAGTGTAGGAGAAATTTTAGGAATGATTTTTTTCTTTGACATTGAGATAGAGGTTAAAAAAGATCCTTACTTATCCTTATGAAACATATTAACAATTTTTTTTTTTTTTTTTTTTTTTTTTCCC
>NW_006780016.1:2032424-2053270 GCF_000442215.2 Lipotes vexillifer
TTTTTTTTTTTTTTTTTTTTTTTTGCCACAGTGTCTTTAGCCCTGTTTCCCGTTCTGTTCACTGCTTTGTCCTGGGTTTGAGCATCTCTCTACTCTGGATAAAATTATTTTAATAAGAACTCTCTGGTCATAACATCTCTAGTAAAGGCCCTCCTCCCCTACAGGGTGAAGGGAAAAGTCCTCAGTGCAGTTCACAAAGTGCTTTTTCTTTTTCTGAAACTTTGGTTCCTGAGTAAAACCTGAGAGATCATACATGATTTCTCCAGCACCCAAGATCTGCAGCCTTTTTGGTTCCATTGTGGGAAATAGCAAACAAGGTTTGCCTGAGCATGGCCTGGTACAAAAGGAAAACCTGAGGTTTTCCACCAGCTTGTAATCCCACTCATTCTTCTCACTTTTTCACTTAATACTTACTCAGTGATTATGCAAAAGTGATATTTAAGAGCAAATGTGTTTAGTAAACCTTTGTAAGCAATATTTAAAGGAGTGTTTATTTTTCAAAATTCACTCAGGATTTCTGTAATCTACAGGCCTGTAGTTCTGGTACATGGGTTGTACCAATTTGTTTCAGAGTGTGTTATTGCATATGCTACATCTTTCTGATCAGCTATCTAAAAATCAAAGGAACAATTTGTTCCATTCAATTTTGCCTGATAGGGAAGGCTCCAAAGATACAAAGTTGCCCTGCGGCATCATTATATTTATAAAAAAAATAATAAAGGAAACAGTCTTTCGATTTCCCCCTCCTAACCCCAGTTTGACTGTATTGCAGAGTCATGAAAAGATTTAAATCCATAGTTGAAAAGTCTCCTTGCAATTGATTTTATTCAGCTTCTTGTATACAAATAGATAGTGATAGGAAAAAAGGAAATATTGATCTGAACTTTCAGTTTTGGACTTGAGCTTTCTAAAGTCATAAAACTGCTTTTCCATTTGACTCTTACAGTATAATTGGCCAGAGTCAGAGAAGGTTTTAGGAAAGGCACAACCAAAAAAGAAAACTGAAACAAACTGCTTATTTAGTAGCTGCCATTTGTTCATCAGGAAAAGACTTTAGGTTAAACACTTCTTTTTCCAAAAAAAGGAAAAAGAATCTTTTTCATATAATTAGTTGAAGAAACTGCTTATAGAGCTAGTTAAAGCAGATTTAGAGATAAATGCTTTAGCCATCTTGATGTGATGTGGTGAAAAGTTTTATGTGGTTAGAGTTTTTAATTAAATCATTTTATTTAAGATTGTAATAGCCCTTTTAATTTTTGTCCTTGAGACTTGCGTTGTGTTATTTCAAGTTAATAACTCCTCTTGAAGCAAAGCAGAATGCACAATATTTCTTCTGATGATTTCTTTCTGCAACTGAGAACAAAGCAAACCTCATTCTTGCTGGAAAGGAAGCAAAACTAACACCTAATAAAAATGGAGATAACAGAAAGGAACTTGTAGCCCTAGGTAGCAACATTAAAAGTGGTTGCCTGGGCAATACTACCCAATTCCTTGGTTTTTTTTTTTTGTGGTACGCGGGCCTCTCACTGTTGCGGCCTCTCCCGTTGCGGAGCACAGGCTCCGGACGCGCAGGCTCAGCGGCCATGGCTCACGGGCCCAGCCGCTCCGCGGCATGTGGGATCTTCCCAGACCGGGGCACGAACCCGTGTCCCCTGCATCGGCAGGCGGACTCTCAACCATTGCGCCACCAGGGAAGCCCCCTTGGGTTCTTTTTTTCTTTTAAATTCCAGGGACAGATCTATTACATTAATTGAATCAAGCCTATGGGAGGCTTGTTTCTTAGTATTTCAGGAAGTAGAAATGGTCCTATGTACGGACTTTGAATAATGGAGAGAGAGGTATCAGTATTTTGGTAATTTATCTCCCCACCAGCCACAAAGTATACTTGTCCCTGAATACTTTTTCGTGATTAGAGACAATCCTGAACAATTGCTAAAGACAAAATCTTTGTCCTCTTGCAGAGATGAACTCCTGTAGTTTAATTTATTAATTGTCCTTTACTTGGGTTCCTTACTGTTCTATTGCTCACACCTGCTTGTGGAAGAGACAGGGTTTTTTGTTGTGGTGGTGGTGCTTGGCTTTTGATTTTATTTTGGGGTAAATAAAAACGTTATTCATTAAATTGAAGTAAAATTGGTATATAACATTATGAGTTTCAGGTGTACAACATTATGATTGTATATTCGCATACACTTCTAAGTGATCCCCACCACAAGTCTAATTACCATCCATCACCATACAGTTGACACCCCCCCATCCCCTTCCCCTCTGGTAACCACCAGTTTGTTCTTTGTATCAGTGATGTTTTATTTTGTTTGTTTGTTTGGTACTATTTGTTCATTTGTTTTTGTTTGCTTTTTAGATTTATATATATGAGTGAAATCATATGGTGTTTTTCTCTTTCCGACTTATTTCTCTTAGCATAATACCCTCAAAGTCCATCCATGTTGTTGCAAGTGGCAAGATTTTCTTCTTTTTTATGGCTATGTCGTATTCCATGGTGTATCTACGTCACATCTTCTTTATCCATTCATCTATCAATGGACACTTAGGTTGCTTCCATACCATGATTATTGTAAATAATGCTGCAGTGAACATAAGGACGCATATATCCTTTCAAATTAGTGTTTTCTTTTTCTTTGGATAAATACCCAAAACTGGAATAACGAGATCCTATGGTAGTTCTATTTTTAATTTTTGGAGGACTCTCTATACTGCTTTCCATAGTGGCTGCACTTTACATTTCCACTAACAGTATGTGAGGATTCCCTTTTCTCCACATCCTTGCCACCACTTGTAATTTGTTGTCTTTTAGATGACAGCCATTCTGACGGGTGTGAGGTGATACGTCATTGTGGTTTTGATTTGCATTTCCCTGTTAATTAGTGATGTTGAACATCTTTCATCTTTTCGTATGCATCTTGGCCATCCGTATGTCTTTTTTGGAAAAATGTCTATTCAGTCCTCTGCCCATGTTTTAAATTGGGTTGTTTGTTTTGTTTTTGTTGAGTTACGTGTGTTCTTTATTTATTTTGGATATTAATCTCTATTGGATATATCATTTGCAAATATCTTCTCCCATTCAGCAGGTTTCCTCTTTGTTTCATGGATGCTTTTCCTTTGCTGTTTAGTTTGATGTAGCTGTTTAGTTTGATGTAGTCCCATTTGTTTATTTTTGCTTTTGTTTGCCTTGCCTTTGGAGTCATATCCAAAAAAACTCTTAAGACCACTGTTAAGGAGCTTACTGCCTACATTTTCCTGTAGGAATTTTATGGTTTCAGCTCATATGTTCAAGTCTTTAATCCATTTTGGGTTAGTTTTTGTGTATGGTGTAAGATAGTGGTCTGGTTTAATTCTTTTGCATGTGGCTGTCCAGTTTTCCTAGCATCATTTTTTGAAGAGACTGTTCTTTCCCCATTGTATATTCTTGGCTCTTTTGTTGTAAATTAATTGTCCATATATGTGTGGGGTTTTTTCCTGGGCTCTGTATTCTGTTCCATTGATCTGTGTGTCTGCTTTTATGTCAATATGGGAGTTTTTTTTTTTTGTTGTTGTTGTTTTAGAATCATCTGGGGAGGCAGGGAGAAGCCAGTTGGGCTTACAGCCATGCAATGTCCATGTTTACACAATGATAAAATTGTTTTCTAGAATATATCAGCCATCTAAGCTTCCTTCAACATCCATAGTAGGGTGGTCTGTACCTCTACAAGCATACAGGCAGGTAATCTTTTTTCTTATAAGATATTGAGAGTACAGTTATACACCATTTAGCCGTAAAAGAAAATACAGTGATAATGAGTATTCTTGCCTTCTTTCTTTTCCTCATTGTATTTGTAAATAGTTGCTTCTAGTTTGCCTCCTATTAATATCTTTTTAAAAATTGACATGTATAAGCAATTAATTGCTTGATGAAACTAGTGCAAATTCCAATTCATGTGAAAAAGGGCAAAGGGAAATTGTAGAAAATAATAGCAAAGTAAAACTAAAAATGAGCTGAATCAGCTCGGTGCTTTGTGACCACCTAGAGGGGGTGGGATAGGGAGGGTGGGAGGGAGGGAGATGTGAGAGGGAAGAGATATGGGCACATATGTATATGTATAACTGATTCACTTTGTTATAAAGCAGAAACTAACACACCATTGTAAAGCAATTATACTCCAGTAAAGATGTTAAAAAAATAAAAATAAAAATGAGGTGAGTAGGCATTTGGTCAGGTGAATATAAATATTAGGCTGCTATTTGCTCAAAACTTTCCCTCCAGGAGCACTGGCGTCCTGCACATTTTATGAATGATTTGTCTTCACTCACCCTGGGGGCCCAGGTGATGAGCCACTGTTTTCTGCTCTTGTCCGCCTCCCTCCAGTCCCCCTGCCGCGGCAGTGTCACCTTTTCAAAGTGTACATTGATAACAGTGTTCTAAATTTAGATTATGGTAATGGTTGCAGAACTCTGTAAATACACTAAAGCCCATTATATATCAAGAGAGCTGTTTAAAAGGAAAGCACATGTTAGACATATTGGTTGTCCTCTTGGAGTCCTTCATTGCCTTCTCAAGCTCATTCAAAGCTCATCCTGTAGGATGTTGCACTTGTTACTCTTCAACCGCCTTCTTTTCCCCCCACCAGCTCACCACGCTTCAGCCAGCCTGGCCTCCTTATGCCACCTTCTTTCCTGCCTCAACATCCTCATACATGCTTTTCCCCTGTCTTGACCTTTATCCTCCCATCCTGTGCATCAGTGCCTTCAACTAAAATGATACCTACTTCCCTGATTAATCTCTCTACCTTCCTTCCGTATTTCTATTTTTCCTTACTGTATCATGCTTGTTTCATTTAATTTTCATATTTGTTTCACTGCGTACACAAATTATAATTTACGTATGGATTGATTGACCTGCTAGCGGAAAGAAATGTCCGAGATGGCAGGAGTAATGTGGGGTATGGTATGTGCTGTTGAATGCCTTGGTGTACTAGTATCCTGCCTTGGAGAGGCCAGGAATACTTGACTAAATCTTGCCAAATTCCCTAGAAATTCTCCTTTTGGCCAGAAGGAGTTGGGAACCACTTAAACAGATAGTCAGTGTGGAGGCAGAGTGGGAACTTTGTTGCCTAGCAGCGCACGCATAGACAGCTAGAGGCCATGGAGTGGCTCGCTGGCCAGGAATGACGTGGTGTCTTTAACGTGGCCCCAGAGGTCACAGGTTCCTGGGTTAACTAGCCATTCGGGTCTATCCACACTGTGACTGGTGTCCGGTGTCTTGAGCAAGGGGTGTCATGGTTGGAATGCCCTCTGTATGTGATCCCTAAGCCCAGAGCTTAGGGCTTGTGCCTCACTGTGTTTTCTACCATCTACCGTGGTTGGGTACTATCTTGGTGGGTATTTTTGTCACTATGAAGTTTGCTCTCTCCACGTTCTGGAAATGTGCATCATGGCACATTTTACTAGGGTTTGTAGATATGTCCTAGTTTTGAAATGGGCACCCAACAACATTTAAATAGAGTTTTCTCTTTGCCCATTTCTTTTTATTCTATGAAAAATGCCCATTTCGTTGAATATTGTTCATTCAGTGTTTCACAGGGACTATATGTGTACGTATAACTCAGCTATATAAAAGGCCCAAGTTATAAAGTTTATTCTTCTCAGGGATAAAACTGTATCAGGCATTTACAGTCATACATTTTAAACAAGAAAAAATGAAGAAAATTTATTAATCAATGTATCACTTTGTTTCCCTAATTCAAGTTGTAACTTAATATTTATTTCTGCTTTAATATGAGTGACTTTCTTTATATAGACAAATAACCAGTGTTTGTATAATTGTAGTTGGATATTCTCCACATCATGTTAGGAAAATCCCTCTACATTTTTCTGTTAGTACTGTCAGAACTAGATTTTATCTCAGACAATTGGCAATAGTGGTGGGAAGAGTGGCTTAGACAGCTTCCTTTTGAAATCGTTAGGTTTTTAGTTTTTGAAGGCCCATGGAGAAACTGTTTTTCACTTGTGACGTTTATTTACTTTTCAGCAGGTGGAGTAACTGTTACCTCACAGATATTTCTATGATTCCTAAAATTCAATTTTGTGAAGAATAATTGTAGTATAGTGTCAGCTGTATAGGCTTGAGAAGAATATCTGGTTCAGGGCTATGTGTTCTTAGGCAAGTTACATGCCTTTTCTGAATATTTGTACCTAAGCCACAAGATTATTGCAAGAAGTATATGAGCCACTATATTGATAGTACTTTTAATAATACCTTCCTCATAGGCAAAGATTGAGTTAGTAAATAACCTGTTATTGGGCCAAGCCGTAGGTGGCAAACCCAAATGGCCATAGGAACTAGATAAGAAAGGGACTTGACATGGGCAGGGTCATGATTCTTCTCTAAAGAGCTAGTCACTATTCACATAGCATATTGGTGCTATTTGAGAACAAAGTTCACATTTCTCATTAAAAAAATACAGATATTGGAGTTCTCTCTTGGATTTTCTCAAGTTGACAACTAATTAAACACACACGCATGCAAACACATACAGTGGGTGAAACACATCTGGGTCCGTGGCTCTGTTCAGCGTGGTGGCCACCAGTGGTAATGGTTAATCTGAATTTGCCCGTTCTGTTGATCACAAAGGATTGAAAGAGATGGCACAGTTGTAAAATTGGAAGTAATTGTGGCAGCGGATATCGCTAAAACACCATCTATGCTTAATCCTCATTTTCCCAGGAATCTTACAAAACCAAGAAACTTGATTCTTTGAGAACCAAACAGATTAAAATGGATTGGAAGGATTGGTTGAGTTATTTCTATATGATGTTTGATATCAGGGGTCCAATTCTTTTTTAGGAGGGTGACTCTGAGGAAGAGTGAACTGTGATATTTTTCACATTTTCATCACAAATGTATAATGAGCCTCCGTATAAATCATTTGTTCAAGTGTACCCTTTCTCGGACCTGTTGGGAAGCGTGTTTTTTATTTCTGAAGTGTTTTTTTTTGTTTTTGTTTTTGTTTTTGTTTTTGTTTTTGTTTTTGCGGTACGCGGGCCTGGCACTGTTGTGGCCTCTCCCGTTGCGGAGCACAGGCTCCGGATGCACAGGCTCAGCGGCCATGGCTCACGGGCCCAGCTGCGCCGCGGCACGTGGGATCCTCCTGGACCGGGGCACGAACCCGTGTCCCCTGCATGGGCAGGAGGGCTCTCAACCACTGCACCACCGGGGAAGCTCTATTTCTGAAGTTTTTCAACTATGATATAGTTGATAGCAGATGAATCGCTCTAATTTTTTGTCCCTTTCAGCCCTGTCTGATTTAAAAAAAAAAAAAAAGATTCTACCTTTTGTTATCAGTGTTATTTTAGAGTAAAACAACAAATAGAAGTTCATTATTTTGCTTCTCTGCCTGACTTAAGTAATTTTTACAAGCCTGTAAAAATGTGTTCTTTGTCCCCCTAGGATATTATATTGCTGTGTGATTCCTTTTTTCCCTTGAACTGCCTGTAAGTTTTAGTAATCTACTTTACTTAAAAAAAAAAAAAAAGTCATGGCTCTCTATTAGGTCTCTTTATCACTTTGGATGATGAAAAATACTTTTTTTGTAGTTGGAACAATAGGTACATTTGAATGTGGTAAAATAGGTAATCTACTGTAATATAATCTATTGTATTTGAGTTTAGCTCAGTATCACAAACAACTAGGGGGACCATTTGTAATGCAGTAGTTACAAAGGAATGCCCTTGATTTACTTTTTGGGACACTCACTAAGTACATTTTACTACAATTAATTGAAATACAGACACAAAGGAGATGAGAGGCTGATGGAATATTTAATTACTTTAACTATAATTTGATAATTTTGCCTATTGTAGTCACAAAAAAGATCAAGATTTATTCATTTTAGGCTGTTGTGTGGGATTTAATGTTCTTAAATGCTCTTTAAAATTTAGAGAAAATTATTCTTGATAGAGAGATTTCACCATCCTTGAGGGATCTTTGTTTGTTGTATGAGCAGTTATAATAAATACAAACAGCCTGCTTAACTGCTTCTCTGCGCCGCGGCACGTGGGATCCTCCTGGACCGGGGCACGAACCCGTGTCCCCTGCATGGGCAGGAGGGCTCTCAACCACTGCACCACCGGGGAAGCTCTATTTCTGAAGTTTTTCAACTATGATATAGTTGATAGCAGATGAATCGCTCTAATTTTTTGTCCCTTTCAGCCCTGTCTGATTTAAAAAAAAAAAAAAAGATTCTACCTTTTGTTATCAGTGTTATTTTAGAGTAAAACAACAAATAGAAGTTCATTATTTTGCTTCTCTGCCTGACTTAAGTAATTTTTACAAGCCTGTAAAAATGTGTTCTTTGTCCCCCTAGGATATTATATTGCTGTGTGATTCCTTTTTTCCCTTGAACTGCCTGTAAGTTTTAGTAATCTACTTTACTTAAAAAAAAAAAAAAAGTCATGGCTCTCTATTAGGTCTCTTTATCACTTTGGATGATGAAAAATACTTTTTTTGTAGTTGGAACAATAGGTACATTTGAATGTGGTAAAATAGGTAATCTACTGTAATATAATCTATTGTATTTGAGTTTAGCTCAGTATCACAAACAACTAGGGGGACCATTTGTAATGCAGTAGTTACAAAGGAATGCCCTTGATTTACTTTTTGGGACACTCACTAAGTACATTTTACTACAATTAATTGAAATACAGACACAAAGGAGATGAGAGGCTGATGGAATATTTAATTACTTTAACTATAATTTGATAATTTTGCCTATTGTAGTCACAAAAAAGATCAAGATTTATTCATTTTAGGCTGTTGTGTGGGATTTAATGTTCTTAAATGCTCTTTAAAATTTAGAGAAAATTATTCTTGATAGAGAGATTTCACCATCCTTGAGGGATCTTTGTTTGTTGTATGAGCAGTTATAATAAATACAAACAGCCTGCTTAACTGCTTCTCTGCCATTCTGGAAGTACGCATTCTGAATTTGAAAATGTGAGGGCCTGTTACTTATTTTTAGTGGGCTTATTTTTGGCAGTAACTCTGGCAGAAAACTAGGACTCTTTATATGAGAGCCATCCATCCATCATCCTAAAGTAATTTTCATGCTGGCACTGGGGAGCCAGAATTTCTTTGTTCTGATGTTTTCAGTTTTGGATGGAAGCTGACCAGTTCTCCCAGGCTTCTGAGTCCTTTGGAATGACCTAGAATTGGACATATAGTTAAGTGGAAATACCCTCAAGTGTCACTACACTATTTTGCTTTGGGTACAAGATACGGGACTTTGTTTTAGGTGGCATTTGGGGCTGTTCTCATTATAAATGGACTCTGGTTTCACCTTTGCGTAACTTCTGTCATATAATCACACTCCCCTGTAGGAGATCATAACATTGCTATCATCCAGTGGACACTGCTGGTTCAATATGGTATGATGGAACAGTAATGTGGAGGAAAGCCGTGGGTATTTTGAAACGCTTGGTGGCCACAGTTTTCCTTTCTTTGTAGGCACCTCTGACTTCCTTTCATTTTCAGATATACAAATGCATGTGTAAATGGACCACTTTTGTCAGAAACAGTAAGACGTTAGTTGTACTCTGTCATTTCAATTTACATGTTTGCAATTTTAGAAGAAAAATATTCTTTATCAATATGTAAATATGTTTATTTTTAATCTCATGTAGATTCAGTGACCCTTCTCGCTGACCACAAAACCCAAGAAAAGACATCTATGTCAAGAATGTTATTTGATGTAGTGTCTAGAGGAGCTAGTCTCTTGGTACGAAAAATACTCAGCCTGTTAACACAGAAGAGTTAACACAGCTTGAAACTCTTTTTCCTCCTCAAGTCAAAATTTCTGTAAAACACTGAGAGTAAGAATTATACCAAAGCCTCCTGAAGATATAGTTAAGGCAGATGGGATACACATCTGCTTTTATATTCCCAGAATAAAAACATTTATTGTTATCAACTCTGTCTGATGGCTCTGGGAAATTAAATCATGCACATAGGAAACAGTTTTGTTGATATCATCTGTGGTAGGTAGCTCTTAGGATATTTTTGTAGGAAAAGATTGGGCCTTTGGGTCTGGAAATGTTATTATCTTTTTCGCTTCAGGCTGGAAATGAGGTAGTCTCCGTACAAGTTCTATGAGGTGATAGAGTTTCTGAAGACTCCCTGATGAAAAGACCTGTCACTCAGTCAGCTTTCTGCATAGCAACCTACTTAAGATTCCTCCTGCTGAGTGAGCTGTGGGAATCATTGGCTAGTTAATGCTACTGGTTTTGAAATCTCTACTTTTGTACTGTCGACATTGAGAGACACATTCTCCTGGGTGATGGGTGTAGCTGGGTTTTCCCTTTAGAAAATCATATTATTTTTATACCATCCAGACCCTTGTAGGCTACCCAGGTTTGATATTCCTCATGTCCAGGTTTGTTAGCCGTGTGCCTGGTTTGGTTAAACTTTCCCTAGAGACAACCTCTTTGAAGAGTATATGGCAGTATATAGTTGGGCATCATTTCTGTCTTCTACACTTGTTACATCACTGCAAACACAATTCCTTGAAGCATTGTAAGCCACTGAAAGCCCTCCTGAGCTTTCCGCTGTCAGCCGACTTCAGCTTCATAAACCGTAGCCCACTTGGTGCTACAGAACTTGGGAGAAGACGGAATGTATGTTTGCATAACACCAACTCCTCCCTCTTGGTAGTCACATGATAACCATAGGCAGATTTATACTTCCTGCATGTTCTGAGGAGTGAAACTACATATTTTCATAAGCATGCACCCTTTTTAATTGTGTAATTAAGCTGCTGACATAAGCAAGTAAGCAATTTGACATGAAGGTAAGGATCTGCAAAGGCATGCATTTGCATAATTTAAGTTTCCGCACAGAAGATATTGAAAATCAATAGCCTGATTCACAGCCTCACCATATCATTGCCATGCCGCCATTAGGTGACCGTTGGAGTTGAGAAAAGTATGAAGAATATTAAAATTGATTGAATTTGGTGTGCTGAGTCTGTATCTTTACTTGGGAACCAGAGATTGTTTCTTTTTGCAAATCTCTGCTCCTTGCCAATGAGACATTACGTTGCTTAATATACTCCATATACAGTTTTTGACTGCTGTTCAAGTAATAATTTTTAAAAGTTGCTTTTAGGAAATACTTTGTCATATGACCAAAACACATTTGAAGAAGGGACTTGAAACTTTGTTTTCAGTCATGCAGGTGCCAGTAATACATGATTATGTTCTTATTTGGGGAAAAAGAAATCACACACTACTGACATAGATGGAGTAAAAGGGAAAACTGAATATAGTTATCTTTAATGAATAGTTGGTGTGTTAGAAAGAGAGATCTGGTGCTGGCGTGATGAAGTCCTTTGCTACCTGGTTCATTTCTGAGTTGATTCCTAAAGAATTGCTTATTAGATATTCAAGCCTAGTTCCTTCCAGCTTCACGTTTTATATGTTTGCTGTTTCTGATAGGAGAGTGGTGTTTAAAAAGTGAGACAGTAGGGGAGAAGATTGTGTTTTTGCTTATGGCTCATAGAAGCACAACCAACACACACACACACACACACACACACACACACACGTACTCTAGCCTCCAACGCAGGCACCGTGAGCCTTTCTGGTGTTCATGTATTTATTCACTCACTCACTCACTTACTCACTCATTACTCAATACACACCATATGCCAAGCTCCATCATGGGAGGTAGGCTGAGAGCTCCTCGTCTCAGGGAGCTTAGAGCCCTTCGTAGGCCATGCAGCATGCCCTTCAGATGCAGGTTTTCCTGCCCATTCTTACCTTGCTGGGTACAACCCACATTGTTCCTCAATACTCTGGGGAGTGTGATGATGAGGGTGTTAACCCACCTTCCTTGGGACGACCCTGCCCCCTCTGTCACTTCTAGTCTGTTGGTCTTTATACAGCAAAGCCACACCTCTCACATTTGGCCCAAGTGAACCCCCTTCAGACAGGCAGTTCCACTGCTCAGTGCAGATGCCTTACACCACAGTGTGACCAGTGTGACATATGGCTGGGAAAGTATCTGTGCTTTGGGGTATGGATTCCATTACTTTGCAGTGTCAGGGGAGGACCTTCTCATGTGTCCCTCCCTTGTTTCTTGAGTTGGATATATCTTTGTAGACTTGCTTTTTCATTAATGGTTTAGTGGGTTTGGAGAGGTGATGTGTGTGGGACCTTAAAACCTATAGCCTGTATCCAGTCCGGTTAAAGACTATTGCGGTTATGGTCTACTTCTAAGTACTTGGACATTTTCACACTTACCTGATGAAGCTCTGGACTCCGTAGCTTTGCATTCCCAGTAGGATGGGTAATGCAGCTGCTGGCGGGCTTTGTCCTCCTTTGCTGCACCCTAATATTCTCAAAAGTTCTGAGAAATAAAAGGTACTTCCCTTTCAGGAAACAAAAAGAAGAGAGGACTGGTGACGGAGACTGTGATTCTAGTGTGATCTTCTGTAAAGAGTATAAATGAATATCCTCATTCCTTCTTTACTTTTATACCTGGTTCATTTGTTTGTGAGCCGAATCTGGCTGGAACTCTGGTTCAATTTAGATTTGCTTGTCTAATTGCTCAGGTCAGCACCACACTGGTGTGATTTAGGCAGCAGGCTATTCATTTAGGTGGCCAGGTCTTTACTAGAATTAAGATAGGCTTAGCCTGTCAAGTAACAGGCTGTGAGGGTAAGTTAATAGTGTCACAGATAACAGGGCCTCAGGTCTAGCTCAGCAGGGAAGTTGGTGGTTCTTATCTCTGGCTGCCACGTAGAACCACCTGGAGAACATTTTAAAAAAAGGGCTGATATCTTGGTCCCACCCCAGACCAATTAAAGTGGAATCTCTGGAGGGTAGGGTCCAGGGCATAGGGTTTTTGTTTGTTTTGTTTTTTGTTTTGTTTTTAAAGCAGCCAGGGTTGAGAGTCAGAGCTCTAGTCCAACAGTGGCCTTTTCTGCATGGAAAAATTGATGATTAGGTGTTGAAGTGACTTGTTTGAAGGTCACCAAGGTCACATGAGTGTCACTGGGGGAAAAGTGAGCTTTGGTAAGTGATTGGTTCATGTAACTATAAAGCGTTCCAGGGGGTTGGTTTGAAATTGGCTTTATCCTGAGCTTCAATTTTGTCAACAGAATTGATCCGTAGATTTTGCTTTCTCTGGCTTGGTTCCATTTTTTTGTTTTATTTAAAGATTTATTATTTATTTATTTATTTAATTTATTTTTGGTCGTGTCAGGTCTTAGCTGCGGCACCCGCACATGATCTTTGTTGCGGCATGCAGTATCTTTCCTTGCGGTGCGTGGGCTTCTCTCTCATTGTAGCATGAGAGTTTTCTCTCTCTAGTTGAGGTGCGCGAGCTCAGTAGCCCTGCGGCATGTGGGATCCTAGTCCCACGACCAGCGATCGAACCCGCGTCCCCCGCATTGTAAGGCGGATTCGTTACCACTAGACCACCATGGACGTGCTGCTTGGTTCCATTTTTGAGCACCTCTACTGATCCCCTGCTTGACCCTCAACTGTCCCCTTGAAGCTTCCAGCTCATGTCATAACACCTTCAGCAAGAGAGAGAAGAATCTCTCTGATTGGCTGGTGTCTCCATTCCCAAACATATGTATCACTGGGGCTAAACATACCAGCCTCATAAGATTGGTATAAGGACAACACCAGCTACTATGAGCAGAGCACCTTATTCAGCTCTGGGTGTGCAGTGGGTTTTAAATGCCTGATAACATTGTGGAAATTTGTTGCCAAGTCTCTGTTTTGGTAATCATCACACCCCACTCCACCTGCTAGGTGGACAACCACGTCATGTTGCCCCCATCCTTGCCAGGTCCAAGGGTGGGCCTTGTTTGACTTAAGCCAAGTGAATCACTGTAAACTGTGTCCCTGGCCCCAGTCGTATGTGTGGGAATGGGGACACGGCTTTTTTACTCAGCCAAGTGAATCACTGTAAACTGTGTCCCTGGCCCCAGTCGTATGTGTGGGAATGGGGACACGGCTTTTGATACAAGGAGGAAGGATTATTTGTGAGTGATTATTCAGAGCGAATTAGCTCTAAGAAGCATAGAAGACAGGTACGTAAGATGTTTCCCATATGCATAGAAAATAAATCAGTCGAACAATTAGGAAACTTTTTAGTGGGTATGTGGTTGAGCCTCAGTTTCCTTGTCTGTAAAATGGAGTTAAAAATATCAGCCTCATAGGATCATTATGAAGGTAACACAAGTTACTGTGAACAGACAAGGAAACCGAGCAATTGTTTATTTAGTATGCTTTAGTGGAGGAAAAAATAGATTAGGAGACTGGGAGATGGGAAATTTTATTTTTGATCCGTAGAATCTTAGAATGGTCAACTTCCTGAGGCTCTGAATGGCTCATCTGCAAGAGTATAGGATGAATCGGACCATATGTATCTAAACCTTCATCTTACTTTAAAAATGGTTAGTAACTTAGGTTTTGACTTTGTCATTCAGGATCAAAGAGCATGCATAGATGACACCAGGTTTACTTTGGTAATGTGTGTTTGGATTTTACAAGATTCCCATTTCCCTCTAAAGGGCTCATCTCTGTGGAGTAGCTTTGTTCAAGCATTGTTTCTTTTAAAGCCAGTCTTTGCAATTAACCTGCAAGCATAAAGTACTTTACATGTTTCCTAATTTTTCTTCATGTCCCATCACATTGTCAACAAAGCTAATGCCATCATGGTGAGATGATTATTATTATCACTACTCTGACTAATTTGGAATAATGTATTGTGCTTTCCTGGTGCCATCTTAGTCTTAAACTGAATAGGAATATACAGTTCCTCTAACCATTTTTCTTGCTTTTCAAAGGCACACTTGATTTTGTTTGGGTGCATTTAAATATTAACACAGACAGCTGGGATGTATTGTTTGAAGTGCAGTTCCAATTCATTTTGGATTCTGGGCACCTGTGATACTTGTCTTCTTACACATGAGTGCATTAAGGTGTGGGCTCACCACAAAAGAAATTTGCATCCATGAGGTAGCTGGGAGCGGAGGGCTTTGAACACTGTAGCAGGCAGATGGAAGCTCTCCATTATTGGGGTAGGAGATTGGATTCATTCTGCGTTTTCAAAGAAATACATCATTAAGCAGTGTTTCTTTTCTGAACATTGCTGGCCTTGGAGGGTTTCAAGCTTCATATCTTCAGATCTAACAGGTGACTATCTGGGGTCCAAAGTATGTGGAGGACTGGTTCACACCATGGGGTGTCTTCCAGGCCTCAGACTGTGCTGCTGTGTTTGGATGGCAGAGGCCTGAGATTTGTGGCAGGCGTGCTTGTATTCAGTTCCTTGATCTGCTGCATACTTAGCTGTGTGACCTGGGACTGGTTACTTAGTGTCTCTGAGCCTTCATTCCTCCATCTGTAAAAGAGATGGAATGACCCCTTGCCCGATGAAGATCAAATAAGGCTAGAGGCCCTGTGCACCTAGGACATAGGCTTATGCATATAGTTAGAACCAGAACCGTGGGTTCTAGGCCTACAGTTGTATGACCTTGGGCAAGCCTAAGTTACTCAACTGTTCTAAGCTTCAGTTTGCTTATCTGAATGGACCCATTATTGAGACATTGTATCTACTGACTGGTGGTTCGTTGGGAATTATATAAGATAATGTATGTAAAGTGTTCAGTGCATCTTGAGTTCATGGCACAGAGAGAAGGCTCATTGTAAGCTATTATTAGTATTAATAATAATCCTGGTAATCTCTCTAGGTTCTCCTGTAGTTGTTTTTCTGTAAAATCAGGAGGTTCTGTTCAGTTACCCCCAAGGTCTGTGCTTCTAGGCGGTCACTGGGCTGTGTGCGTTTGACACCCCTCCTGTGTCCAGCGGGGTGATGAATTTGACTCACCGCGGCTCTCCTGTCTTGCAGCATTGACAGAAGGCTACATGGGGGCCGTGCACGAGAACAGACAGGGCAGCTCGGCGCAGATCCGCAGGCGCAAGGCTTCCGGCGACCCGTACTGGGCCTACTCGGGTGAGTTGACTGGTTCCCACCACGATCATACAGGCCAGTTCACATCCCATTAAATTCACTCGAAAGCACACTTTTAATCACTTTCACGCCTGATTTCTGTTTGTTCAAACCTTTTGTAGTTCACTAAAAGTTGAAATATTCAAGCCTGTTTTTCCTCAAGGTGATAAGTACCTTAATTTATCTCTCCCACCTGTTTTCTTAACCTGCTGTTTTCTCCTCAATTTGCATTTATTTCTGAACTTTACTTGTTAATGAGTTATTGTACCAAACTTGTAATTTGCCGAAAGATGCGGCCTTTTCTTGTCTCGTCCCAGTGGCTGTGATTTCAGAGAGCAGAAAATATAAGCCTAGTCTTCAGCTGCTAAATAGCTGCTAAATATTACAGCGCGTCACATATCAAAATGACCTATTATGCTTTAATCTAAGAAACGCAACTTTATTTTCAAATCAAATCTTGTTAGTTGAATGTATTTCAGCCCTGTATGGTGTTTCTGTACTTCGTTTCTTTTTTTTTTTTTCTTCACATTTCGCCTTTGAGCCAGTGAATAGAGAGAGCATTGTTAAAACTATGTTGAATGCTACATGGGAAATAATTTTCTTACATCTGAAGGGGCAAAAAAAAAAAAAAGATCTGCAAGAATATACAGGCCTTTCTGGCTTATGCTTCTAATAACTATCAAAAATAAGATAGGTGGATTGTTATTTCTAAAAGAGATTTTGGTGCACAAAAATACGTGGAAAATGTAGTGCAGCTAATTAAGGAGGAATGCTTGAGGAAGACAGACCACTTTGGAAATCACTCTAGCACTGAATAATTCAAATTTTTGTATGAAAGTGCTTGGAGGCATGGAGTATTAGTCTTAATAATAAATCTGTGCATTATGCAATGTAGTTACATACAGAACTGAAAGGTATTACTTTCATAATGATACTCTGGTTTTAAACCCTGAGTTTCCACCTGCAAATCCTGTTAAATTCACGTCAGTGTAAAATTTATAGGCCTGATCTTTAATTACACCTTATCTATTGGCTTTTTGCATCCTTTTGTCTATTGATAAATCTCCTGCCCCTACAGGGAGAATAGTCTATCTGTTTTGTTTTGCAAGGAACAGATAGTGATTCTGAAGTCTTCCATCACACCTCGTTCCTTGTGATTAGAATTATCTAATTAGAGCCTTTTTGTCACCATTTCTGATAAATGAAGGAAATTGGGAGATGAAGACTGAAATTACATATATATAGCTTCTTGCCAAGAAACCCAAAGAAAATTTATTGTTTTGTACTCTGTGGCTCTGATATCAGTTAGGAAGAGGCATAAAGTGGCCTGCTATTTACAGTTCATCAATTTCGAATAATAATGCTGTTGGGAAATTGGAAGTTATATCCCATCAGCATCTACAATTGCAAATGGCAGTGAAGGAATGAAGGGCCTAAAAATGTTCCCATTACTTAGTTAAGAATGGACATAATTAGTGCAATCTTTGGGATGGAGCGTTTGTTGATATTCCTAACTCTGGTGGACTTAATGAGTCTCCATTTTGTATTTCTGGAATGCGTCGTGTCTGGATTTGGGAACTGTTTCTGTCGGTAGAAGGGTCCTAGTTCATCCTCAGCGGGTTGGCATGCCCTTCTATAAAGATCCCAGTAGTAAATATCTTGGGCTTTGCAGGGCATATGGTCTCTGTTGCAGCTACTCAAGTCTGCCTTATAGTGCAAAAGCAGCCATAGGTAGACGGGCGAACTGTCTGTGTTCTGATAAAAATTGATTTATGAACAAGGAAATTTGAATTTATTATAATTTTCATGTGTCAGGAAATCTTATATTTTAGACTTTTTTTTCCCTCAACCATTTAAAAGTAGAGAAACCATTCTTACTTTTCAGGTTGTACTAAAATTGGCGGCCGGTTGGATAGGGGCCACAGGCCATAGTTTGTCAACCTCTGTTTTAATTGTTTGTGTGTGTGTGTGTGGAATCAGGAGAAGACAGTCATTTGAAGAATCCCCCAGAAGGCTATAGACTGGCTTGGAAGAACCAGTGGATTAACTTGCTAGGTGTAATGGAAAAAAATAAAAGTAAAAGGAGAAGAAAAGAATGAGAGAGGTATCAATTGATGGTTTATAGTCCTATACTTTAAACATCTTCCTGAAAATTCCATGGTATCAGTGGTTATTTTGAGCAAAGTGGTGAAATATTGGTTCTCATGTCAAGAACACTTGGAATCCTTTAGAGACACTCCTTAGCATTTGGCAAATAGATAAAGAAAGGGCAGGAAGGAGTAAGAGTTGTTGCCTGTCACCTTTGGTACTTCAGACAAGGGCCTTAAAACCACAGGGTACCAGATGTTGAACTATGAGCTGCAGGTATTACCTCTAGGTATAAATCTTGCTTGGAAAGTTGGACTGCCAAAAGAAAGGCCATTATATGCAGAGGGGAATGGTTTTAGATTTAGCGGAGGTGAAGGAGGCCACTTCTGAAAGTTTGGTTTAATGGTCCAGATTTTAATCTCATGACTCTAATTCACAAGTTCGTCTTAGTTCCTCCCAAGATAAAGGCATTGGTGCTTTGGGGAGTATTATGTGTGAGAGTGTGAATTTTGAAGTCACATAGACTATGGTTCAAATCTAAGGCTTATCTCTTAATATCTTTATGATGTTGGGAGGGCATTTAACTGCTTGGAGCCTCAGTCTCCCCATCTTTGAAATAGGAATAATTAATAGAACTTCACTCATAGAGATGTTAATGGGAATGAAATGAGATGATGTGTGTGAAAAATTTAACAAATCCCTGGGAATAATGTACCTAATACTACTTCTTGCTCTTTTTGACACTGTTAGTACTTTTGCTACTGTTGATATTGTTGTTATTGGAATTCTCAGTTGGGTGCTATGATTGACAGTGGGTGATCCCTAGGTAATACTTCGAGCTAACTAGCTAAATTCTGTCAGCCATAATTCACAAGAATTGCCCATTTGAGATGTGGGAATGAGGGTTAAGCAAAAACTATCCTTAAGTTCAGGGCTTGGCAGACTACAAACCAACACCTGGTTTTGTGAGTAAAGTTTTATTGGAACACAACCACGTTTGGCACTTGTTCATGGCTACTTTCATGTTACGACTGCAGAGTTGAGTAGTGGCCACATAGACCTTTGACCAGGAAGCCTAGAATGTTACTATCTGGCCCCTTACAGAGAAGGTTTGCAACTCCTGATCACACTGATACAGCCTGGGTTATTGAGCAGATGGTAGCCTGACTCATAAACAAAACTCTTCAGAGATTTGGAACATGTCTCTGTTTTTTCTGGCCTTGCATTTCCCTTGAGCTGAAATATCCCCAGCAAATGTTCTAGGAAGCATCCATAGTGATTCTGGTGGTCCCGCTCTTGGAAAGTACTGGGAGGGACAAAGATGAGGGAGTGATGTGCTTCAGGAGGTGGAACGGGGAGAGAGGAGTGGGTGTTGGTGGTCCAGGGGCCCCTGGATTCTGGTTGCCTTTGGGTACAGGATGGGTTTTGGTGAATGATGCTGGTCTGATTATTCTGGTGGCATCCCACCTGGTCACTTGAGGAGAGTTGCGTAAGTATTTGAGCTGTGGAGAACTTGTTTTAAGGATATTGTCATGATAGCATTTCATTGATATTAGTGTAACTTATCCCTTTAGGACTAGCTGAGTTATTTCAGTTTCACTGCATCACCTTGGATAATGTCTACATCCTATTTATTTTTGAAATGCCAAACAACTTTACTTTCATAGGCTTATCAAATGATGCCATTGTAAACACCTACAGCTTTAGGATACAGGACTGTTTACTGAGGAGCCTGGAGACAGGTGTTTTAGTCCCATTGTGCTCATCTGAGGATAGGTTATCTCTCTGGTTCTTAGTTTTTTCTACTCTAAAAGGGAGTGCTCAAAATATCTGAGTTCAACTTGAAAATATCACGCATAAGAGATATGAAGCAGAACATAAATGTAAGATTATTATTATTAACTGTTAATAATAGCAATGTAATTTCAAGATTGCTTTATATCTTTGGATTTATTTTCCTTATACCAAGAATAGGGAAAAGGGGGGAAAGACCTTTGATGTGTTTCATGCAGAATTACACAGAAAAAAAAATAAAAGCAATAGTTTTGAGAGTATCTCATTGGGAATATTACAACAGTTTCTCTTCTGTTAGTTTTCTTGACTAAGATACAGATATATTTTCTGTGTTACTTGAGGTGATGACAGCCCATGAATTTTGGAGTTTGCCCAGAGCTTCTGTAATTATTACACAAAACGTAACACATGCTAGGTAGGTCATTGTTGCCAGAAAGGGAAATGGGAAACAAATTTGGAGCAAGTTCAAGTGGAAATTTGAGGCTTTTTTTTTAATAGGTCTTTATTGCAGTATAATTGCTTCACAGTACTGTGTCAGTTTCTGTTGTACACCAGAGTGAATCAGCCATATGTATACATATGTTCCCATATCCCCTCCCTCTTGAGCCTCCCTCTCACCCTCCCTATCGCACCCCTCTAGGTTGTCACAAAGCACTGAGCTGATCTCCCTGAGCTATGCGGCTGCTTCCCACTAGCTAACTGTTTTACATTCGGTAGTGTATATATGTCCATGCTACTCTCACTTCACCCCAGCTTCCCCCTCCCACCCCATGTCCTCAAGTCCATTCTCTCTGTCTACATCTTTATTCCTGCCCTGCAACGAGGTTCATCAGTACCATTTTTTTTTTAGATCCCATATATGTGCATTAGAATATGGTATTTGTTTTTCTCTTTTTGACTTACTTCACTCTGTATGACAGACTCTAGATCCATCCACCTCACTACAAAT
>NW_006780017.1:0-949 GCF_000442215.2 Lipotes vexillifer
CCCCCCCCTGCCGATGCAGGGGACACGGGTTCGTGCCCCAGTCTGGGAGTATCCCACATGCCGTGGAGCGGCTGGGCCCGTAAGCCATGGCTGCTGAGCCTACGTGTCTGGAGCCTGTGCTCCACAGTGGGAGAGGCCACAGCAGTGAGAGGCCCACGTACCTCAAAAAAAAAAAGAATCCGCTTGCCAATGCAGGGGACATGGGTTCGATCCCTGGTCTGGGAAGATCCCACATGCCGCACAGCAACTAAGCCCGTGTGCTACAACTACGAAGGCTACATGCTGCAACTACTGAAGCCTGTGTACCTAGAGCCCATGCTCCGCAACAACAGAAGCCACCACAATGAAGAGAAGCCCGCGCGCCACAGTGAAAAGAAGCCCACGCCCCACAACAAAGAGTAGGCCCTGCTCGTCGCAACTAGAGAAAGCCCACGCACAGCAACGAAGACCCAAGGTCCATGAGGGCAGAGGTTTTGTCTATCTTTGGTCCAGGGCACATTTCCAGTATATAACTATAACTGTGCCTGGCAGGTGGTAAGGGCTCAATAAATATTTGTCGAATAATTAATGAATTAATAAATGCCCTGAAGGCAGAGAGGAGACTTGGATGGTCTAGAGACACAGTTTAGTGTGAATGGCACATAGGATGTAAGGGGAGAAGCAACAGAAGGTAGGGCTGGAGTAAGTATTTTCTAGAGGGTATGAACAACTTTTTTCAACTTTTCTTATCATATTCATCCCATTAGTAAGAATAGTTCTCTAGGGACTTCCCTGACGGTCTAGTGGTTAAGACTTTGCCTTGCAATGCAAGGGGGTGTGGGTTCGATCCCTGGTCGGGGAGCTAAGATCCCACATGCCCTGGGGCCCAAAAACCAAAACAAGAAACGAAGCAATATTGTAACAAATTCAATAAAGACTTTAAAAATGGTCCACATCAAAAAATCTTTAA
>NW_006780018.1:0-1098 GCF_000442215.2 Lipotes vexillifer
AGAAAGAACAAAGCTGGAGGCATCACACTCCCTAATTTCAAACTGTACTACAAAGCTACAGTAATCAAAAGAATATGGTAGTTGCACAAAAACAAACACATAGATTAATGGAACAGGATAGAGAGCCCAGAAATGAACACATACATGTGGGGGCAATCAATCTATGACAAAGAAGACAAGAAAACACAACAGGGAGAAGAAAACCTCTCCAATAAATAGTGCTGGGAAAACTGGACAGCTACATGCAAAAGAATCAAACTCTACTACTTTCCCATACCATATACAAAAATAAACTCAAAATGGATTAAAGACTTAAATGTAAGACCTAAAACGATAAAACTTCTAGAAGAAAACATAGGCAGTAAGTTCTTTGATATCAGTCTTAGTAATTTTGGGGGGGGAAATGTCATATCAGGCAAGGAAAACTAGAGCAAAAATAAACAAATGGGACTACATAAAACTAAAATGATTTTGCACATAGAAGGAACCTATGTACAAAAGGAAAATGCTGCCTATTGAAACGGAGAAGATTTTTGGAAGGGATATATCTGATGAGGGGTTAATATCTAAATATAGAAAGAACTCATGCAACTCAACATCAAAAAAACAAACAACCCAATTAAAAATGGATAGAGGATCTGAATAGACATTTTCCGAAGAAGCTGTATAAATGGCCAACAGGGACATGAAAAGATGCTCAACATCATTAACTGTCAGGGAAATACAAAGTCAAAGCTATCACCACACACCTATCAGAATAGCTTTTATCAAAATGATTGTAAGTGTTGGTGAAGGTATGGAGAAAATGGAACCATCTGCACTGTTGGTGGGAATGTAAATTGGTTCAGCCACTATTGAAAACAGTATGGAGATTTCTTAAAAAATTAATAATACAACTACGTATGATCCAGCAATTCCACTTCTGAGTATTTATTCAAAAAAAAAAAAAACACTGATTAGAAAAGGTAGGGCCCCCTATGTTCATTGCAACATCATTTACAATAGCCAAGATACAGAAATAATGTAAGTGTCCATGTAAAGATGAATGGATGAAGAAGATGTGATACACACACACACACACACACACACACACACACA
>NW_006780020.1:0-10829 GCF_000442215.2 Lipotes vexillifer
GAGACTCAAAGGCTCGTCCTATGTGGCTCCCGGCATCTCCCCCTTTTTTATTTTTTAAAAAAGTAGTATGTAATTCCATTTTGGTTTTATATACACTCTGGAGGGCAACTTGAATTAATCGGATAATGACTGGAAAAAAAATAAGGAGCAAAATTATAACCACTCCGGCAGCCCCATAATTTATTAAAATATGTATAAAGGAATTACCCTTAAAATAACTTTGTAAATTTTGTAAAAATTTTGTAGCAGCCTTAGAGGGATTTATATCATATTGAGAGGCTGCAATATCATGAATTTGTTTATGTAAATGTTCTAAATCAATTCCCACATCACTAGAATTTTATATATTCAATATATGTATTTGAATTTTTTTCCAAGAATATTTAGAATAATTTACTTTTAAGGGGGTTACACATATCCAAGAATATTTTTTATGGCAAGTTAAAGATAAACGAATTTTCAAAGCAGTAAGTTCTTGACCAATATGTAAAACTGCTTTTTTAAGGGCATCAACTTTAGCTTCCAATTTTCTATCTATAGCCTCCTGAGTTGTTAAAGCTAAGGATATGTTTTTTGATAAATCATTGGCATATTGAGCTGTTTGTACTTCTTTTACCAAGGTATATGTAGCAACAGTAAAAGAACTTAATATTTCTATTAAGGCAGATATTCCTAAAATTAAAGTAGCTACAAATCTCTTTGGTTTTATAAGTTCTCCAACTTGTCTTACAATTTCTGTTCCTATATCTGTATACCAAGATTTATTAAGCGCTACTGGTAGCATAATATAAGCTGGTCTTTTTAACACCATTATGGTTGACACATTTATTTCAGGAACAATACAAGTGGTTAATATGTATTGCTGACAAGTAATATAAAATCTCATATTATACTGTATAATCTGTAACTTTTCACTATCATTAGAAAGCAATAAGGAATACGGAGATGACACACAGGTCTGAACATGATACTCTTCCATATGAGTAGTAGCTCTAATTAATGTTATCTTGTGAGTGGTTAAGGGTAATCTCCATAACTGAGGTTGATAATAGGTTTTATTTTCATATACAAAAGTATAGATAGGAGTCACCCATCTATGACTATTCCATCTATTTACCTTCAATGGATGAGGAATATAGGAATTATTCCATGGATATAATATGCCCTTCTCTAAATATGTTTTATAATCATTTTTAGCATCCGGAGAAACATTAATACTCCAATCTGAAATATAATATTTAGTCCCAGGAATAGTTATTTTATTTTTTTTATTATACATACAATATATCCATAAAGGATATCCAGTTTTAATATTTATCCAAATCCATTCATTTGTAGCTTCTCCTATCTTATTTTTACAATCATTATATCCAACAGGATGAGAATTATTAATTAATTTACATTGATTTTCCCCAACCACTTTTCCCAACAATGACCATAAATATTTTGTGGTCTTATCTCTTCCATTTTTGGAAGACTCTTTTGGTGAATCTGTTAAAAATCCTGTATTAACTACTGATAAACATCCATTTTTCATTTGATCACCTTTTATTGACCCTGAGCCAAGAAAAAAGCATATCGGAGGAAAGTCAGTCTGACCTGCAAATGAATAATTAAAATTAATAACAAATTGTTTATAACCCTGTATTCCTCGAATGCCATCGGTCAAATCAGGGAATGAAGAAGTCACTGGAATAATAGAATCTGTCCAAGTACATGCATGTAAAATAGGAGGATCAGGAAAATATGCCCAATAAGTTGTATCAGCTCTTACCTGCACCGACAGCAAAGCCAGCAAAGCCACAAAAAAATTACAAGTTGTTAATGGCAGACCCTGAAGATTTACCACAGCTTCAGCATCAATACATAATCTTTTTACAGCTCCCCATGTTATATCAGGAGAATCTAAAGTAGATGCAGCATACCGACGCGTTTTTCCTCGTCTAGGTCGTTTATACTCTTTATCAGAGGATAAATTTATCATATCACATGATCCAATTGCTGTAGGGAAATTTTCTTTTTGTTCATCAATTTTTTCAAGAGATAATTTTTGCATTGGGGAAACAAGCTGGTTCACCAACTCCAGTTTGGCTTTTACTTTCTGAGACATTTTCTGTAACCTTTTTGTGGTCAGCAAAGTTTCCTGTTCTTTTCTTCAGAAGTTGTTCAGCTGCCGGATGTCGAATTAATCGATCTGGTATCCAAATAGGTGAATTAAAATTTTGGGGAAAAATACAAGCATATCCTCTTTCACTAGTTAATAATACATCAGGTCCATTCCATTTTTCTGTTAATACATCCTTTCATAAAACCTTTGGCTTTATATTCTCAATATCTATTCCCCAATGTCTCATCATAGGAGTCTTTTCTTTATCATTTATATTTAAATAATTTAATATAAACATAGAATGGTTAAGTAAATGATGAGGAGAAAAATATTTTAAATCTCCATTTTGTAATTTATAAAAATACTTTAAATCTCCATTTTGTAATTTATAAATCATATTTTTTAATACCTGGTTAGTTCTTTCAATTATAGCTTGTCCTTGTGGATTATAAGGAATTCCTGTACTATGGGCTATGCCAAACTGTTGGCATAGTTGCTGAAAAGATTTAGAAACATAAGCAGGACCATTGTCAGTTTTTAACTTTCGGGGAATTCCCAAATAACTGAAACAAAACATCAAGTGCTGGCACACATCCTTAAAGGCCTCTCCGGTCCTAGCTGAGGCTACAATTACATGTGAAAAGGTATCCACACAAACATGTACATATGACAGCTTTCCAAAACTGGGTAGATGAGTCACATCCATTTGTTACAAATCATTAGTTCGCAAACCTCGGGGATTTACTCCTTGTTGAGGTACATTAGTTTGTGTAGGACACACAGAGCAATTTTTTACTATTTCCCTTGCTGCTTCTCTAGTTAGACTAAACTGATATCTTAAGGCATTAGCATTTTGATGATGTAGCTGATGAGATTCTATTGCTTCTTGTATTTTATTCTCATCTACTATAAAAATTTTAGTCAGGGCATCAGCAGAGGCATTGCCTTCTGCTAAAGGCCCTGGCAATCCAGAATGAGCTCTAATGTGGCCTATATAATAAGGTTGTGTTCTTTTCCATATACTTTTTTGTAATCTCTTAAGCAACTTAATTATTGTACTCTTATTCTCAGGAAAGGCTGCTGTTTCTATTGCTGGAAATAATTTAACTATATATAAGGAATCAGTATATAAATTAATCTTTTTCTCCCTGGTTAATTTTATCACTTCTATAACTGCCATAATTTCTGATTGCTGTGTTGAGCAATTTTCTGTATTTAATACTTTCTTTTTATTATTAATAATATAGGCTGCCCTCCCTGAGGAGGATCCATCAGTAAATACTAATATGGCCTCTTTCAAAGGTTTCATTTTGTAATATGTAGGAAAAACCACCATATGTTCTTTAAAAAACTGTAGCAATACACTTTTAGGCAAATGAAATAAAATCTGACCTCCAAATGAGGTCAGGGCTATTCCTAATGAATCTTCTAATAACAGCAAGGCCTCTAATTGATCTTTATTATAAGGTATAATTATATTATCCATATCTTTTCCAAATAACTCTCTACTTCTCTTTCTACCTTTAATAATTAGCAAACTAACCATAAAAGGATATGAGGCAACAATCTTTTTTGGACTAGCAGCCAAATGTATCCATTCTAATGGTCCATCTTGCCATAATAATCCTGTAGGAATAACTGGAGTCCTTAAAATAATTAAATCCCAAGGTTTGGTATAATCTAATCTTTTAATAAAAACATTTTTTAAAGCTTCTTCTATTTTTTTTATGGCTTGTTTTCCCTCTGCAGTTAATTCTCTAGGGGATAAGGGGTTAGGATCTCCTTGTAATATCAAAAACAAAGGTTTTAATTCCACAGTAGTAACTTTTAATAAAGGCCTTATCCAATTTATATCTCCTAAAAACTTTTGAAAATCATTTAATGTAACCAAATGATCAATTCTTAGTTGAAAAGGTATATGCTGAATGGAAAATTCCTGTATTAATCTGCCCAAATAATTATAAGGAGGCTCAGTTTGAATTTTCTCTGGAGCAACTTTTAATCCATAGTCCTGTAAAGCTTCCATCATATCCTGCAATGCCTGATGTAAATAGGCCTTATCTTTATGGGCCAATAATATATCATCCATATAATGTATTAAATATATTTCCTTATATTTTTGTCTTATATTACATGTGGCTTGGTCTACATATTTCTGACATAAGGTAGGGCTATTTTTCATGCCCTGCGGTAAAACTTTCCATTGATACCGCTGATATGGTCTGATAAAATTAGAAGAGGGCACACTAAACGCAAACCTCTTTCTATCCTCTTTATGTAAGGGAATTGTAAAAAAACAATCTTGCAAATCTATAACTATAATAGCATAATTCTTAGGAATGGCTACTGGAGAGGGAAGTCCAGGCTGTAAAGCCCCCATTGTCTCCATTGTTTTATTTATAGCTTTAAGATCTTGTAATAATCTCCATTTTCCTGATTTTTTCTTTATAACAAATATAGGAGTATTTTAAGGACTATTAGAGGGTTCAATATGTCCTGCCAATAATTGCTGTTCCACTAAATTTTTTGTAGCTGCTAATTTCTCAGAAGTTAGGGGCCATTGTTCTACCCATACAGGTTTCTCTGAAAGCCATACTATAGGGTCAGCCGCTTTTAGAACAATGGCCCCCTTTATAAATTTGGATAGCCCACTCCATATTTATTATTTTTTGGCTCAGCAACCACAGGATATAATCTTCCCTCCTGATTTTTTCCTAAACCTTTATCTGGGTCATAACCCATATTTAACATTTGTGAGGAAACCCAATCATCTGGACTATACAGAAGCATTCCCATCTGCATAAGTATATCTCTTCCCCAAAGGGAAATTGGCAGGCCAGGTATTACATAAGGACAAAAGGAGCCTGCTTGTTTATTAGCAGTATTTTCCCAATTTAAAATCTGAACACTTTTAGCAACTGCTGGAGCCGTTCCCAATCCTACCAGCATATTTTTAACTTGTTTGGTAGGCCAAGCATGAGGCCAATCTTTTCCTGCAATGTAGGAAATATCAGCACCGGTATCCAATAATTTTTGAATATTTTTTCCATTAATTTTTAAAGTTTTTAATGGTCGATTTTTAGTAATTTCTTGTATCCAAAATACCATATCACTAGAGCCAAATCCTTTTTTATCCCTAGGTTTTTGAGTCACATTTATACCTATTTTATAATAAGGTAATAACAACAATTGTGTTATTCTTTGTCCCACATAAATTTGCTGTGTCTTATTAGAGGGAGCCACCATTATTTGAATTTCTCCTGTATAATTAGAGTCAATTACTCCAGGCAAAACTATTAAGCCTGATAAGGAAGTTGAACTCCTACCAATAAGTAAACCCATTACTCCGGGGGGCAATGGACCTTTAATCCCAGTAGGTATTTTTATAACTGGAGAGTCAGGAGTTAATATTGTTGCGGAGGTGGCACAGAGGTCCAATCCTGCGCTGTCTGGGGTGGCCCTAAACAATTTATCGATTCCCCTGAGGGAAGAAAGGGATTGAGCGTCTGGTGAATGGCCCCTACTGTTTGTTGGGCCCGGGGTTGGGCCCAAAGTAAGTTTCCCGAATTAGTTCCGGCAGGTGTATCTGGAAAAACAGGTGCAGGAAATATTGGCATCTGAGCTCCAGCCTGAGGCACTGCAGAAACCCCATTAGGGGGAAGAATGTGTCCGTCCTTGTGATATTTACTCCAACACAATTTGGTCCAATGATTTCCTTTCCCACATCTTTGGCAAGGAGTCTTTGGGACCCCAACATTACCAGGAGATATCATTCTAACAGGGCCTGCTGGAGGTATATTTTTATTGGGACATTCCCTACTAAAATGACCTGCGCCTCCACAAACAAAACAATTATTTTTTTTTGGTCCCTTAGAAATTTGTGTTTTTTGAACCATATTCATCATACATTGAGGCAAAGTCTCACCTTTAAGAGCTGCAGCAATTGCCACACCTTGCATAAAAGAAGGACCAATATCTGAACATTGTTTAATAAAATCTGAAATATTGCCAGTCTTTCTTATAGGGCGAATTAAATTCTGACACACTGGATTTGCATTTTTAAAGGCTAATTGTCTAGCCAACATAGTTGTTGCATCCTCATCTATTATTACTCTTTTTATTTCCATTAACAATCGAGATATAAAATCCTCATATGGCTCTTCAGATCTCTGTCTAATATCTGAAAGAGAGGAAGCCTTTCCTGCTGTAACAGGTAAGGCCTTCCATGCATTAATTGTACATGTTGTAACCTGCCAGAGGGCCTCTTTACCCATATGCATTTGTTGCTCTGTAGAATCATAATCCCCTGTACCTAAAAGCATATCTCTAGTTATATCCTTATTTTTATTTGACTTTTTATTCTTATGGCGTTGTTTAGCCACTTGATCTTCATATTCAGTTTTCCATAATAAATATTGACCACCTGATAAACAGGCCTTTGTAACTTGAAACCAATCATAAGGAATCATCCATCTATTGGCCAAAGCATCTAAAAGGGTTATAGTATAAGGTGCCAATGGGCCATAATCTACACAAGCCTTTTTTAACTCTTTTAATAATTTTAAGGGTAAAGGATCCCAATGGACATCATCATCAAAATCTCCCTCATAAATTACAGGAAAACATGCAGCAAAGGCATAATCATCCTCCTCTCCCTGTACTCGTTTAAACTTATTTTTCTTTAATTGAGGAGGCGGAGGAAGATAATGTGACGATAATATGGGACCAGAAGGAGAACATAATGAGGGTTTAGATGAACCTGGAGGTGGAGGATTTTTTAACTTAAATCTATCTTTCTTAATATCTTTCTCATTCTCCTGAACAGAAAAAACATGAGGTCCATACTTCTCTCTTTCATAATCATAAGCAGCAGCATCTAAATCATCCTGATCTGCAGGAGGTAGTTTTTCATCAAAGGGAGGAGATTCATCCTCTTCCTCTGAATCTTTATCATTAATACTGCATTCATTTAAAGCTGCAGCCAGGAGCTTGGGACCCTGGGTTTTTGGGAGTAGCGGAGTACGCTCATCTATCATTTCTGTTGGATATTTGTATGGAGTCTTTTGACCCTCAGGCAAAGGAGCAATACTCTCCCTAATTAAGTTCCATAAAGTAAAAGTATCCACTGGGACCTTCTCTGGTCCAAAGTGACTATAATATACTTGTAAAGTTTGTCCCACTTTTTGCCAGGTTTCTATATTAACTGTACCTTCTTCTGGAAACCAAGGGCATTGCTCCTGTACAAACTGAAAAAACTGAGTTAATTGCTTACTAGTTACCTTAATTCCTCTTCCATTTATCATATGTTTAACAATATCTATAAATAATAGTCTCTCTTTAGACTCAGCCGTTCCCATAATTAACTAAATTATTCACCGTCACTTACCAGCTCTATACCTAACTGGGGGTCTGCAGCACCCTTGGTGAAATTCCTATCCGCCTGGCTAAATATTCTAATACTTACCCCTTCAGGTCCCTGTTCGGGCGCCACTTGCCGGGGACCAGCCCCAGCTGAACAGGATTCACCCAAAGGAGAAGACGGAGTCGGCGTGGACAGAACTCAGTACACCTCTTCTTGGATGCAAGGATCTGACAAATTTATTTTCAAGATTCCAAAAGCTTTTATACTATAAAGTGATCTCATTTTCAAATTCAACATCCTCATTCCCACACCAAAAACTCCCCCACATAGGCCACAAAACAAAGGTAATTTACATCAGCAAATTGATTAAAACAGGTTAGGTAATTTTCCCATCGCCCAAAGTCTCTTTCTTCTCCCGTGGTTAGTCACATGTTGGTCACATCTAGATCAGGAACTCTGTTTGTTCTTCTCAGGAGATTAAAGTGTTCTTGTACTTGCACATTCTGCTTGAGTGATCAATAATAATCAAATAACATTTCATCTACAAATTTCCCAACCCTACCATAATAATCAAAACAATACACATTATTTTTATGCTTCTAAAAAACTATGGGAGCGGGCATTGTACCATAAACTCATTGATTAAACTCACTGTTGCATAAAAACTCGCCATCATACCCAGGTATTTTCCCAACAAATATAATCATTAAAGGAGCCAAAGTAGTTACAATTCTTCTCTTGGTTTTTACCCTAAATTGGGGTCTTTCCTAAACCCCTGCATTAAAACTATACATTTTTCCCAACACCAATAGCAATCCTATAAAAATCACCTTAGGCAAAGGCAGGGGAAGACAAGGGGAGCCACACAGAGGAAAGCTTTGCTTCCACACAGAGAAAAGCTGTGGTTCACGGAGGAAATGGGAAACAAAGCCCTGCTGCGGTGGAAGAGCAGTTGCCATTGGCCAGGTCTCTGGTCTGCTACCTGGGTTCCCATCTGGGCTGGGCGTGGGAAGCGAAGCAGCCATGGGGACAAGAGACCTCTCTCAAAAGGGGTGAGGGTTCAGGCTCCTGCAAAGTTGGGGGGGTGAGGATCTATGCCCCACCTCTGTTGGCCCCCAAGTTCTCTCCTGATGGCCCCTCTGCGACTGTGCCTGTCTTAGGTTGTTCCTTCCCTGAGGAATCTTACCCGTCTCTGGCTAACCAGCCATCCTCCGGGGCCAAGCAGGGAGATGTGAGGTGTGCGAGTGAGCGAGGTGCAGCGCCCCCAGAGAAGGTCAGTTCTCTGTCACCTTGGTAGCCTATGCCCCCGTGGCCTCCACGCCCAGCACCTGCCCTGGGATTCCTTCGCCAACTGGCGGGGCCCCGGTTCTGATCACATGTCTCCGGGAACCCAGGTTTCTCCTCCAGAGAGGGCCCAGCTTACAGCACTGGGCAAGAGAGACCAATTACACGGCACCAGCCACCAGGAGGCAGGAAGCTTTACAAACGAGAACTTTGCTTTTTCATATTTACACCTGACAGCACCAGCTTTGCTTGGCACTATGGGTCTCATACCTGGCAGTACCAGCTTTACTTGGCACTATGGGTCTCGTCCATGCTGAGACTCAAAGGCTCGTCCTATGTGGCTCCCGGCAAAGCACCTGCTGAGACCACACAGGTCCCTGCTCAGGGGCCTCTGCCAGCCAGAGAAGACACACTGCTGAGTCCCCACCAGGGAGCACAGGCCCCGCCCCCAGGCCCAGCTCCTGGAGTGAAAGGTCCTCCCTGAGCAGCCGTGCAGGGACCCCAGGGCAGTCCCACAGTGCCGCCAGCTGGTAACATGTGGAAAATGGAAAAAATAACACATAACTGGTAGGAAAGAAGAGATTAAAATGCATGCTTTTCCATGAAGATACAACATTGGCTCTATTTGAGAAAATACATAAATGCACTACTTTCCAAAGTAAAAAAATTTATTATTGAATTTCTGCTGAAAGATATGATATATACATTTTATTGGGAATAGCTAAGAAACCTTCAGCAATCATATGGTTCCAATAGATTTGCTTTGTGTATTTATTACAAAACATTGAAAAAGATGTAAAATTTCTTGGTTCTTTTTTTTTTTTTTTTTTTGCGGTACGTGGGCCTCTCACTGTTGTGGCCTCTCCCGTTGTGGAGCATAGGCTCCGGACGCGCAGGCTCAGCAGCCATGGCTCACAGGCCCAGCCGCTCCGTGGCATGTGGGATCTTCCCGGACTGGGGCGCGAACCCGTGTCCCCTGCATCAGCAGGCGGACTCTCAACCACTGCGCCACCAGGGAAGCCCTCTTAGTTCTTTTGAGACAGCAGTTAAAACAGTTATACATACACCACATAAATTGAACACCAAAGAGGAACACTGACAAACCACTATCAATGAACATTGATCCAAATGTTCCAAAAAAAATGTCAACGAAGAAATATTTATACCGGTTTAATAAATTGATACTGAATCTAAATGTCATTTTTTCAAATATACAACTTGTGTTTTATATTAAGACATTAAAAAATAAATTTAACACCAATAATAGCAAATCCACATAAAATAGAACCAAACAACACATTTGTAATATGCTAATACACACTTCACACACGCCTAAGTGCACACAGGTTACCCTGTGGGGCCTCTGCCCCCCAAGCTTGTCTCACCGTCGGCACAGACGCTCCCAGGAGCCCCGCTTCTCCTTGGAGACACCTTCTAACTCCTCAACTTCTAACAGCCCCTCCCTGACCCAGACGTGGCAAAGACCCCACAGAGGACTCGGAGGAGGTGACCCGAATCTGAACCCTGTGGTCAGGGAGGCCACCAGGAGCTCCTGGGTGACTGGGCCTCACAGGAAGGAGGGTCCCACATCAGGGAGGACAGTTTGCCCAGCGCTCTGGAGCCCTGAGTAGTTTTCCCGCTGTCTGGCCCAGCCCCCTCTCTGGGACTCTGCACTGTGCCCCCTGCTGGCCACAGGCACCTCCTCCAGCCACTGGGATGTCCCAGCCCCCTTGCAGAGTGTCCCATTGTACAGCAGGCTTTGCTGATGTTACTCCCAGGAGAGTGGGGTGACGGGGCCTTTCCAGGTCCACCCTGGAGACAGGAATACTCTCACCCTGGGACTCTCGTCTCCATGGAAACTGACCATATTTCCAAAATGTGCATCTCTGTGAACTGTAGCCCCACAGCCCAGCCCTGCCTGCTGTGCAAACACGGCACGTGTGTATGAAAGGACAGTGACAGGGAGCAGCGGGCCACACACGTGGTGACGTGTCCTGTGTGCAGGTTGGGGTGTGCTCAGGGGTGGGGACAAAGGAGCCTGAACAAAGCTGTCATGGGTCAGCAGGAAGGTGAGGG
>NW_006780020.1:10860-24942 GCF_000442215.2 Lipotes vexillifer
TGTGAGCGAGGAGTCAGGTGATCCCCCTGCAGAGACAGGCAGAGCCCTCGGGCCAGAGGTCAGGGCATGTGCCAAGGTCAGAAGAAGGGAGAGGGTGGCTCCTGGTGAGGCTGGTGAATGCTCACTCGAGGTCAGGGAAGTGGACCCTCTGAGCTTGTGACTCCAGCCCCTTCAAATGGAACAGAAAGAAAAGTCAGGGAAAAGATTATCCCCTTAATTAAACCCTGAAATCCTGTTTTTACTAAGTCTTAGTGCATGTGAAGGTGCATATGTTTATACAGCCTCAGCTCCATTCACTGACATTATTACTTTTAATAACCAGCATCGCACCCATCAGTGTCAGTGGGAACCCAGCCCGGTCTTGTCCGGGGACAGTAACTGGTGCTCTGTGAGCCCCACGTGCCTGGTGAAGCCGGGAGCTCAGGGCTCGGGGCTCACCACCCCCTTGGCATGAAGCACCGGGTGAGGACCCAGCCTGCCATCCCAGGCTGAGCAGGAATAATCAGCCTCGGCCTCGGCCTGGAGCCCAGAGATGCTCAGGGAGGCCCCGCCCCCTGACCTGGAGCCCAAGAACCTCTCTGAGACCCTGGGGGCCGGTTGTGACTCCTGCGGGTCAGGAGTTTGGGGACCCAGCCAGGTTGTTGCTGCACAAGCTGCCCCCCTCACTGCCAACGTTGTTGCTGTTTCCAGGGCAGGAGAGTGTGGCCATCTGTCCCGGGGACTCGGTCGCTGTGAGGGAACAGAGAGGAGTCTGAGAGCAGGACCCTGCTCCCTGTGCAGGAGAGGGGGCTGAGGAGCAGAGGGGGGTCCCCGGCCCACCCACAGGTGAGGTCGTCCCCCCATGTGGGGAGAGAGGAGGTGAGCAGGAGGGGCGCCCAGGTCATGGTGAAGCCTCAGACACGAAGCCCTCAGCGCTGGTGTAGGGACCGTGCTCCCCGAAGTCCCTTTCTATCCCCCAGATCCACATGCGGCAGAGTCACATCTGCACATAGACCTGCTGTCTGTGCTCCTGGCCTCCGGACGGACCTCGGGGGAGGTGCCTGGCTCCTGGTGACCCCTGGGTCCTGGCAGGTCAGCGTGGCCCAGTGAGCACACAGATGGCCAGACCCCCTGGAGTCCTGAGCAGTTTCCCAGTGGGGAGGGGCCATCTCAGGATTGTCCCACACTGTCCCTCATGGCCTCAGAGCCCCTTTTTCAGTCCTGATGTGTTGTGGTCGTTGCTTTTCTAAAGTACCGACAGGATCTCTTTTGACTCCCTTCCTTTGATGGGTGAGTTTAGGGAATTGGGGTGAGATGGGTGAGTTTAGGAAATTGGAGTGAGATGGGTGAGACTCAGAGTTTGACCCCTGGGAGGAAGCAGGAGGAAGCAGCGACCAGAACCCACAGTGACCTGTGAGCAGGAACCCTGCCCAGCGCAGAGAGGACACCCTGCTGAGTCCCCATCACACACACAGGCCCCAACGCCCCAGACCTGGGAGTTTGGGGGGTCACACAGCAGGGGGCGCCCATTTTGCAGACCCTGGGGAGACCAACAGCGCCCCCTGCTGCTCCTGGTCAAAGTCCAGCTCTGGGTGGAAGTGATGCTGGGGCCCTGGGCTGATGGCTGGTCACTGTCAGTCCATGAACATCCACGACCACGCCCTGTACTGTGAGCACAGTTAGTGATAGACACTAATTGTTCAATTTCTCAGAAAGCAACACTTTCCAAAATGAAACATACACATATTTAAAAATCTACCAATGTAGTCATCAGTAAAATGTAAAAGAATTTTAATATTACATTACAAAATATAAAACTATATATAAAATTACATATAAAACTATGTCAGCTTTAATTAAGTGATGCTCAAAATCAGAAAAGCTAAAAAGTGTGGGAAAAGGCTATAAAAGAGCAGGAACTGTCTCTAGGACACCATCGAACATGGAATTTTTTAAATGCTTATTTTCCATCATTAGCTTCACGATGCAATGACTATAAGCATGTGGTATATAAACAGATCAGCAAATGTGCTATGGATCTAGCTGTTGTGCATATATGAAAAAAATCATAAATATTAATTTATTCTGCATCATCAAATTAATGAAGTTGGGTATGTCTGTTAATTCTCTTTGGACAAGAATAGTCGTGCTGGTCATACTGGGGTCCCTCAGTGTCATTCTTGGTTGATATGATTGGGAGCTGGGTCCCCTCCCCATCTATAGTCAGAGAGGGGTCCCCTTGGAGAGATGGACACACCTGGGAGAGACTGGAGGAGGTACATGGCCATGAACCACTGGACAGGAGATGGGGCCCCGGAGCCTCACTCCCTACAGGGTGCTGACCATTTCCACCCTCTCTCTGCCTCTCCTGCCTCTAAGGGCTGAGCCCTCTGAGCACATGGGTCAGTTTTGGTAGCACTTCCCCATGGGTTTATATCACTGTGCAATAGTAATTACCACTACTCACGTAGAGACTACAGTAATAGTCAGCCTCGTCCTCAGGCTGGGCCCCTGTGATGGTGAGGGCGCCTTTGTTCCCAATGATGGATCCAGAGAAGCGACCAGGGACCCCAGAGGGGCGGCTGTTTGTGTTGTAGATAACAGTTTTGGGAGCCTGGCCTGGGGTCTGCTGGTACCAGCTGGGATAGTAACCAGTAGTGACTGACCCAGAGCTAAGGCCACAGGTGAGAGTGATCATCCCTCCTGAAGACACTGACACTGACGGCTCCTGGACCACAGTCTGAGAATCCACCCCTAAAACTGACAGGAGAGAGACAGGGCTTGTTATGGAGACAATATCCCCTGAGGCCCTGCTTGTAGGTGCCCCCAAGGATGCAGAGTCCCAGCGCCTGACCTAAGCCATAAGTGAGAAGCCCGAGCAGAAGCGCCGTCCAGGCCATGGTGGGGACACTCCAAGGACACGGCCTCCTCAGCCTCCTGGGCTGGAGTGTGGGGTCCTCAGGCCTTTTCACGCCTCCCAGACCTGTTAGGAGGAGGAGGGGCCTCATGCAAATCAGCTTCCTGCCTCTCTGTGCCCAGCGTCACCTGATGTCCCCTGGGGGAGGTGTCGAAGGAGGCAGATGCTGGGACTTCACACAGACCGGGGACAGCACAGGGATGAGACACTGAGTGATGAGGGTGACATCCTTCCCCTAATCAGCTCCCCCACGTCGTACATTTCTCAAACCTGAATTCTTCTCTGCAGAGCCTGAAGGCTGAGTTATAAATGGATGTGCTCTCCACCTCCTGGCCCCAGGGATCTAGTTCATCCCAAACATCACATTCATGCCGTGACTGTGACCCTCGCTCCCTCCCCAGCGGAATCACTTCTTGCTCCTTGTGGAGGATCAGTGAGCACTGCTTCCTCCAGCAGGAAACCCAGTGCAGACCCACAGAGTCCCGTGTGGTCTGTGGAGGGACCGGGGTCTCCGCCGACACAGTCTTTGACACCATTGCTGGTCACAGCAGTCCAGTGCACCCAGGCTGGGCATGCTGACACCCAGACCAGCACCAGATGTGGGGGGCAGCTCCCCTTTTCTCTGAGAAGCCATCAAGAAACTAGGGTGGCTTCAATGTACCTGCAGTTTTTTACAAGAAAAGTAATAATACAACCATTAAAGTTTGAGATTCTTCCAAAACATCAGATAAAAATAGGAAAACATGTGACTCATAATCAGAAATTAAAATTATACTGTATCTGAACACGTTGGTGTGAACATCATGGAGCATTTTTTATCTGAATTTCCCTAAACGGTCTGATATGGAGCAGAAGGGCTGGTAAGAGCAGGCAAGGGGGTTTGGGATGAAAGAGGAGTGTGGGGAGAGAAAAATTCTCCAGTTAAGTTTTGAAGTACGGCCACAAAATTCTTGTTCTCACAGTGTGATATAAAATGTGATTTTATATTCATTTCAGAGTTGCTGCTACAGTGTCTGTTTCACACAATGTGCGTGGTAATTGTGTTCCTTTCTCATTATCTGTGTCTGAGGCCTCAAATCCTGTCAGACAGAGATCCACACTAGATGCTTTGATGTCTATTAAACAAAGTTCCTCTGCTACAGTGGGAAAGATATGTAATTTTGTGTGCATCAGATTTGAAGATGAGGAGGATTTAACACTTAAGAGAAAAAGGGAGAATTAGAAGGAATAATTGCACAGTGATTGTCCTCAGATATTTCAGGATCACCTGACAGGTGAGTTTGCCCCTACCAGGGGTCTGGGGTCATTACGGGGTCCACCTTCACCTTAAGACATGTAAAAGATGTAAGGTTGTGTGTATCAAAGTGGCTCAGACCTCATCCTAATTCTCCGTGGTTCTCTTACAGTTTGACGTTGTCACTGTGGTGGTTGTTTTAGATTCTCCTGTTGGGTCCCCTCAGCCCACCTGGCACAGGTCTTTTTTTTTTTAAATGGCTAACATGTGCCAAGTTTTGGAATGCAGCCTACCATAGTACCCATCCCTAGCACTCAATGAGTGTTAGCTTTTGATGTTATGAGAATAATGAAGTGTTTGTTATTAATAAATACTAGCTGTTAATATTATGTGAACGCTGAAGTGTTTTACGGCAGCCAGACCCCAGCGATTGTGAGAGGCTAGGCTGTGTTGCTGGGGGGAGTATACCAGTTTGTCTTCTGGGTCTGGGGGCTTTCTGTTCCTAGTGAATGTAGTCAGTCACCTGGGACACTTACTTCTCCAAGGGGATGGGTGGGGTCTGGAGATGTGGCTGGGTGAGCATGGTAACTCTTTCTCTCTCCAAGTGTGTGCAGAGGTGGAGGGCTACCAGCTACTCCAATTGGACATGACCTCTCTTCACCCTACTGGGAGTGTGTCTGCCTATGGATCTCTATATTCTGTCATTTGTAGGGCGGCACAGGCCTTTTGATGCCTGTCTTTGCCATGGAGTAGAATTCCAGGGGTTGGGTATCTAATATCTAGGTCCAAAAGAACAGATATTTTTCCACCTTCCTCCCAAAGAACTAGAGCGGGGTGATCTGTGTACCTTTGGGTATTAAACTGGGAGAAGTGAGCACATGATGGGGTTGCTTTGAACGTGCAGGTCAGTTGGGCAGGATTGATCAACACCTTCACAGGATGAAGTCCTCCAATCCATGAACAGGTCTCCTTTCACTTATTTACATCTGCTTTAATTTTTCTCCGCAATGTTTTGTAGTTTCCAGTTTGTAAGCCTCTCACCTACTCGGCTAATCCTAGTGCTAAGCATTTTATTCTTTTTGGTGCCCTCGTGAGTGGCGTTTTTAAAAATATCCTTTTGCTTCTTCATTTGTAGTAACTAGGAAGCCAACGGCTTCTTATAGGGCATTAGTCCTCTTAATCCTGTGGGAGACCCTACATAGAGTCCGGTTAGGGTTTGTGATAAGGGTTTCTTCTCCTTTTTGTAGGGCACGTAACAAACAATGGAGGGGGGAATATTGAGGTGGAGTCTGCCGCCCGTGGACAGTAAGATGAGCCACACAAAGGGGCGGCCCTGGACGTGTGACCATCTAAGGAACTGAAATGGCCCAGCGCTGCCTCCACTAATTATGGGGGAAAGGAAAGGCAAAACACTTTTTCTTTTCAGTTTGAGAAAAACGTCATTAATGTATCAAGAACTTATGTAGTGATTTGTGAAACATATATGGTAAAAGCACCCACTATTCTCTGATTGGTGCCTGGTGATGATAATTTGTGGAAACGCCACGAATCAGGAGCAGCCAATGTGACTTTTAGCTCCATTATTACTCAGCACCATTCAGCAAGTGTTAGACAGAGCAATTAAACAGGAAGAATCAATGGTTGGATCACTGAGGGGCATGGAGAGGTAGTTGTTCCAAAAGGCCCAAATGTATGATGCACCTTAGTTGCTCTGGTGTCAGTGCAAAAGTGTCCGAAGAAATCTCCCCTGTGAGCAAAGCACAGGCGTTCATCCTGAGGGCTGATGAGAGGGGGTCATAGCTCTAGAAACTCCTGGGAATTGGCAGATGACCCCAATGATGGAGGCTCAGGGTTCCCGAGTCAGAGTTCAGGTCTGAGATGACCTCCACCGACCCCCACCTCAGCCCCTGAGCTTCAGGGCAAAGAACGCTGCATTCCCAGCGATGGGTACATGGCCTTTCTGTTTCCTTTGAGACCCCTCCTAGGAATGGGCTGCTGAAGGGACCTTGAGGACAGAGGGGAAAGAGGAGCCTCCACACCCCGGCAGGCCCCCAGGGATGAACCTGGACCCAGGGCGGCAGCAGAAGCAGCAGCAGAAGCTCCAGCCAGAGCCTGAGCAGGGATCTGCTGGTGGCCCCACCTCCCGCAGATGAGGAAGGAGTCCTGGTCTCAGTTCCCGCAGGCCTGGAGCTACCTGGTAGGAAATCTACGTGGGTCACAATTGCATGTTTGTTTATTTGTTGTTGTTATACATTCCCTGTTTTGGTCACCCAGTCCCCATTGTACATTCTTGGACTTTTATTTATGTCTTTGCCCAGAGAATATCAAAATGTTAGGGGAACAATGTCTATTGTTCTTTATTACATCTGTGGGTTCTCTTTGGCCTGTGAATGTTATTCTGGCAGTACTTAATTTCTTTTGACTCTGTAATGTACTAAATGTATACATTTCCAATTTATAGACATTTATTTACAATTTCTGTCAATAAGAGGTTGACATAAAAAGAATATTATTGTAAATGCAACTCTCACGCTTTTTAAGAAGTTCTTCCTGCATTTCTGACCTAAGGAACCCTCACAACCCGCTCCCTAATCTGCGTCATCCTCTGATCAATGATTTTTTTTTAATGTTTATTCATTTATTTCTATTATTTTTGGCTGCATCAGGTCTTAGTTGTAGCGCACGGCCCTCTGGTTGTGGCCCACCTGCTCAGTAGTTGCGGTGCGCGGGCTTGGTTGCCCCGCAGCATGTGGGATCTTAGTTCCCCAACTAGGGATTGAACTTGTGTCCCTGGCATTGGAAGGTGTATTCTTAACCACTGGACCACCAGAGAAGTCCCTGATCAATGATTTTTGTTAAGAGCTTCATGGATTTAATGGTGGTTTGGATTTATAAGGTCCAAGGCCAGGACAACTGGTATTTATCCAATATCATCCCCAACAGAGTGGGAATGGCATTTGAAGTCATGGGGTTAAACTGGAGAAAGTAGCAAGCGAAGGGTCTGAAGGCCATGTCCTTACTGAGGAGGGTCTCCTGGGCCTGGAGATCAGGAGCTTCTCAAGAGCTCAAGAGAAAGAGAGTAGCTCAGCTCACTTAAGCCTTCAGGATCAGGGACAGATCAGAGACTCTGGACCAGGGGCAGGAGGCCTGCAGGGAGCGGTTGGAGGACCAGCAGGCCTCCCAGTCACAGGTGCTGGATGTCCACTTCCCTGTCATCCTACCAACCAGGCAAGGGATAGTTCGTAGCTGGGCACCCGGTGATTTTGTTTGCACTGGTGCCCAGTCAAACTCATACTGCTCACCCCAGGACAGGCCAATGAATGGGAGACAAGGTCTTAGGACCAGGAATAATGACTTTACTTGGAAAGCCAGCAGACAGAGGAGATGGAGGTCTAGTGTCCCAAAGACATTTACCCGAGTTAAAATTCAGGCTTCTTTTAAACTGAAAGGGGAGAGGGTGTGGCTGCTTGTTGCAAACTTCTTGGTGGAGACCAGACCCCGGAGGCGATGCGATGACCCTTTGTGCAGCTGTCCACGCAGGTCCGGTCAGGATGTTCGTGGAAACCTCCAACAAGACAAAGGTTATTCTTGGTTCTGCACCTTTCTGTATCTATATGAATGAAGAGTGTTAGACCTTGACCTCGCATGTCAAGCCTGGGAGGCAGAGCCCTGACAAAGATCTATTCTGCATATTTTAGGCTGCAGGTGGCATTCCTTTTCAAGATGCAGAGCCAGCCTGTCTAAGCTCAGGCCGCAGAGCACAGACCTTGGAGCTAAAGGACCAGATCCAGCATGGAACTGTGTTTGTTCTTATCTGTGACACCTGCTCCCTGTGGCCAGCTCTGTCAGGAGGGAGACAGAACTCCCTCCTCCAAACACCCAATCACTAGAGGAACTGATTTCTATTTCCCACTCCCACTGGACCCAGGAATTTCTGTCAGATGTCCCAGGTCTGAGTCGTGGGGAGTGGAGACAATGTGGACAATGTCCCTGAGGTGACAGGCCCTGTGACTCTGGGCTGGGACAGGAGCCTTGTGAGCAGAGGTCCCGCCTGGGTGGGAGTGTCAGGGGTGGTGACTGAGTGAGTGTCCGGGCTGGACAGCACAGGGTGCGGGGGTAGTGCCTCATGTCCCCATGGGCCTGAAGCACAGCTCTGAGGCCGCCATCCCAGAATAATTGTCCCGATCAGCCTCAGGCACCGTCTGGACCCCAGAGACTGTCCAGGGGGTGAGTGGCCAACAGGGAACAGAGACTCGCCCTGGGATCCTGAGGGTCAGACTCATCCCAGCAGAGAAGGGGGTCGGGCATCCTGGCCATTCCTGACCCAGGACCCGGTTCTGTCACTGGTGTTCTCTGTGGAGGGACATCCTGCCTCCTGGGGAGCCTGACTCTAAGGAAGGCTGGGTGAGCACAGATTGACCCCTGATTCCTGGAGAGACAGAGAAGCCTGGAGCCTGCAGAATCCAGGACAGTGTGTGTGTGTGTGTGTGTGTGTGTGTGTGTGTGTGACAGAGGCTGTGCCCGTGTGTCCTCAGGAAGCCATTCCCTCAAAGTCCACCCTGAGCCCCAGTGGCCCCTGTCCCTCTTGTGGCTTCTCCACCCCTGAGGTTGCGTCTCCAAGCAAACCCATCCCTGGGGTGGCTTCTCTGTACGAGCCTCCAGGCTCCGGGGCTGGGGCTGAGGAAGGAAGCCACATGGGCAGGAAGCCACATCCCTGGAGCAGGATCTCCTTCAGATGGAAGGAGGAATCAGGGTGACACTTCTGTTAGCAACTCCACAGAACAGAACCCCGGGTCACATGGAGTGTAGACGCCTGTCCCCTGTCCTCCCTGCAGGACTGGGAAGGATGGGGCCCTGACACCACAGCTGCGGGTCTGCAGGCCCAGGAAGCACAGGGCAGGGGGGCCACAGCCCCATCTTCCTGCGCCCTCACCAGAGCCAAGGCTCGCGGGCCCTGCTGGGTCCAGGTGTCTGCAGCTGGGGGACCAGGGGAGATTGTCTAGTTTGATTTCGGAAAAGAGGAGGATTCGGACTTCAGGGACCTGAGGAAAATGTTTCTGCAATTGAGGTGCTTTCGGAGAATTCATGGAAACATCACCTGGGGCAGAAGAAAACACAGCCCGTCTTGAGAGATGGAGCCAGGGCTTGCTCTGCTAAATCCTCAGGACTCACCTCATGTGAGGTCTCAGTTAATTCTGAAGGAAGAAATAATCCATAGCTTCCCCGCGCAACTACTCAGAGGCTGGATGACCCCTGAGTTTTAGGAAAATGCAGCCCTGTTTACAGCACAGTAAAGAGGTTGAGGGGGGAGGAGGGAGCAGAAAGCAGAGCTCATGTCAATATTTGAGCTGTGGGGACATCTGTACAGCCTGGGACTCACAATTTGTGGGATGAGATGAAGAAAATGAGGAGGGACGTGGCTGTGCTGGGAGCATTTCTGGGTCCAGACACAGCACCTACTCTGGTGAATTTACTCCAGACGCTGAGGGAGGGGCAGGTGGGCTCTGTCCTCACCTGTGCGGGTTCCTGGGACACCTGCGCTGTCTCGGGTCACAGGCACGACCTTGTGTTTCTCCTCTCTCCATTCACAGAGATCTCAGTGCAGAGAAGCCTCCCTTGCAGATCCCTCCACAGAAGCTTCTCACTGAAAAGAGGCTCAGAGCCCAGGTCTGTGGGCCCAGGGGTTTTTGTCTCACTTCCTCGATGAGCAGAAGCCCTGCATTGGCCGAGGCATCTTTGGATCCAGAGAAGTGGCTGGGGCCCCCGGAGCCCTGGTGCTTATCAGAGTCTGACTTGAACCTCAGGAGGTACTGGGGAGAGCTCCCTGGCTTCTGCTGGTACCAGATATGTGGTAGCCACCAACAATGTACCCACTGCTCAGGGTGCAGGTGAGTCTGGCTGATGCTCCCAGAGATGCAGAGAGGGAGGGAGGCTGAGTCAGCACAGGCTGGGAGACGGAACCTGCAGACACAGACACAGCGGGGAGATGGGGCAGGAGCTGGAGGAAAGATTCCAGGAGTCTGAGCCACACGGTCTGATGCAGGCTGGAGACTGAGACCTGGTCCCCACGGCCTGGCCCTCCCTGTGCAGTGAGAGAGGAACACGAGCAGGAGAGGAGTCCAGGCCATGGTGCTCACAGCCCCCTGGTCCCCACAGTGGGGCTGGACTGCCCCAGGCCTCCTTTTCTCCCCGAGCCTCTGCCAGAGGAGGGGCTCCTGTGCAAATGGGTGTCCACCCAGGGCCCACCCAGCCCCTCCCTGAGCCCTGGTGCTTGAGCTCAGTTCACAGCCCAGACTCAGGGGGATAGAGGGGCGGCTTCCCCCTTGGGACCCCCTGGGAGGAAGCACCTGCTGAGACCACGCAGGTTCCTGCTCAGGGGCCTCTGCCAGCCAGAGAGGACACACTGCTGAGTCCCCACCAGGGAGCACAGGCCCCGCCCCCAGGCCCAGCTCCTGAAGCGAAAGGTTCTCCCTGAGCAGCCGTGCAGGGACCCCAGCGCAGTCCCATGGCGCCCCCTGCGGGTCACAGAGCACAACTTCACTGTGACCTGAGGACCTGGGGGCTCAGCAGGTTCTGCAGCTCACCTGGTCCCTGTCTCCTTTCACACATCCAGGGTTGTTCCCAGTTCCTGGGATTCCCACACAGTGTACACTGATTTTTGTTTGTCTGTTTGTTGTGTGTGGTTTCTATAGTAGCCTCACAATCTTTAAATTATTTTTGCTGCAAATATGTGTCACTATCTAGTCATGTATATCTCTCTTCATTTTTGTTCATTTGTAAAATGTCCTAGGCTATTCCTGGATTTAAATTTTTTCACACAAATGTTAGAAAAAGGGTCTCATTTCTCCAAAATTCGGACAGGTATTTTAAAAAATAAATAGAAACTATTGATAAGCTAAATAAGCATAATTTTCAGATTTTTTCATTGCAATCCATCCTGAGCATCAATGGATCTGTTTCTACATGTATGCAAGTCTTGTTTTATCCCCTGTATGGAATGTTCATCTTTCCTGGGATGTCTGTACGTTTTCTTTGTCAGGAGGTTGTCGGAGTCCGTGTGGACTGAGTGGGGGAGGTGAGGGGCATCCAAGCTGCATCCAAGTCCTGGTTCCCAGGGGAGGGGCCTCTGCTGAGGCATCAGGGAGTCGCCTGCTGGGCTGGTGTTTTCCTGAAGTGGTGACGGGGAGAGTCGTGCTCAGAGGGGAGGCTCCAGAACAGCCCCGTGGAAGGTGTGAGCCTGAAGTTGCAGTGCCCCCCAGGCAGATCCCAGAACACTCCTGCCTAGTGGTCCTCACATGGGAGGGGGCCTCATGCCACCCATTCCCTGGTCTCTGAGAGCGATTCTGTCCCTGAACAAGGGCTTTCTGCTGAGTCCAGGGGAACAAGCTGAGTGTGTGATTTCAGCACTGACTCATTTTAAAGGTTCTTAAGGTCAGTGATCCATGGGGAGGGCCTCAGAGCCTCCTACAGAGCATGAAAAGGGACTCAGCATCAGGGGTCATTAGGGGAATGCAAACTACAATGACATATTGCTTCACCCAGACTAGAAGGGCTATAAAATAAAGTGAGAGATAATAACAGTTGCTGGTGAAGACGGGGAGAATTGGAACCCACATACATTGCTGGTAGAGATGTGAACCAGGGCAGCCGTGTTGGAAAACATCTGACTGTTCCTCAAATCTCAAAATGTACTGTTCGCATAGTTACCATAGGACTCAGCTATGCCACTCCTAGGTATCTACCCAAGAGAAGTGAAAACATACTTCCGCCAAAAACAAAACACCTAACTACTTGTACACAAATATTTCTGGCAGCATTTTGCATAATAGCCAAGAGAAGAAAAAAAAAACAACTCAAATGTCCCTGAAGGGTAAACAAACAGTGGTCAGCTCATACAATGGAGTATTATTTGGCAATAAAAAGTGGATATTGACCTACACGGATGGAACGTTAAAATGTCATGCAAAAGAATTAACTGAACTAAGACAGTCACAAAGGACACCTATTTTCTGGTTCCATCTATGTGAAATGTCCAGAATAGGCAAATCTGTAAAGACAGAAAATGGAGCAGTGGTTCCCTAGGACTGAGCAGAGGTGTGATGAGGTGTGATCACGAATGGATGGGGACGTTCTCTGAGGAATGTGGGCAGGTTCTACAATTAGAATATGGTGATCCGGAACTTCCTTGGTGGTCCAGTGGTTAGGACTCCGAGCTTCCACTGCAGGGGGCCCGGGTTCAGTCCCTGCTTTGGGAACTGAGATCCTGCATGCCGCACTGCAAGGCCAAAAAAAAGAATATAGAATATAGTGATAGCTACACAACTCTGTGAATATGCTAAACACCCTTGCACTGTGCACATTAAACCAGTGAACCTGTTGGCATGCGCAGTATATCTCAATGAAACTATGATGAAAACAGTATGAGACGGAGCCTGTGTCACTGACCCTTTAAAGTGGGTGGGTGCTGGACAGTCAGACCCTCATGCTGTAAGGTGGGCCACGGTCACCCTCCTTATTTGTCACAGGCAGTCACGGGGGTGATCATGGGGAGAGGGGGTGGGTTTTTGTCTCAGTTCCCGGTGGGTCAGATGCGCTGTGTTACCACTGATGCTGTCATCCCACGTTGAACAGTAATAATCAGCCTTGTCCTCAGGCTGGAGCCCCGAGATGGTCAGAGAGGCCGTGTTGACAGACGTGGAGCCAGAGCACAGGTCTGGGATTCCTGAGGGCAGAGAACCTGCAAGCATCGCCATTTTGGGGGCCCCGTGAGAAATCTGTTGGTACCAGTTCATGATATTAGCTCCAACATTGTTGCCATTTCCGGTGCAGGAGAGGGTGACCTGCTGTCCCACAGAACCTGACATGGAGCCTTCCTGCGTCAGCCCGGACTGCGCCCAGGACCCTGGAACAAAGGAGGGGACACACAGAGAAGTGAGTCTGGGCCCTTGTCCACAGCATGTTCTCCACAAGAAGGAATAACGCGGCCCAGGTGTCCCCGAATCCCTTCTCCCGCCTTCCACCGCCTCTCACCTGTGCAGTGAGCGAGGAGGCCGAGGAGAAGGGTCCAGGCCATGGTGGAGACACCCCAGCTCTCCTTCTGAGCCCACAGGGGACCTGTACAGAATCTCTCTTACCTTGTCCCTCATGGGAGAGTAGAGGACCCCTCCATGCAAATGACCCCTCCCCTGGGGACACTGGGCCAAAATTGGGTGAGACCTGAGCACGGGGTGGGGCTGGGGAGACTCTCCTGGGCCCTGGGTGGTCACAGTGGCTAGACCAGTGAGCACAGAGCAGAGGGCACAAGGCAGGGCTCCAGGGCCTGGATTCCCAGCTGAGAGTCCCCCCACAGACCCTCAGGGACAGGCGCACAGCATCCCCTGCGGTCCACACCCAGGCTCCCTTAGGACTGGGATGGACATTCCCGAGCTGAGCCCAGCGGGTGAGACCACCTTTAGCCCCACCTCACACACCCCAGTTTCCACCCAAACTAACCTGGATCTGGCCACCACCTTCTCCTCCCAGGATGAGACCCACAAACCCACCTCCCTGAATTGTGCGTTTTATCCCCATTGCAGCTGGAGAGTTAGTGTAGAAAGGCCAATGGGAGCATGTAACCCCCACCTTACAGTCCGACAATGACCCTACGTCCCCTGAGGTCACTACAATGGTCTGGTCTCTACCTGCCTCTCCTGCTGTCCGGCCACTTTCCAAGGAGCTCCTCCTAGGAGCCTTCCCTACCCCAACAACCCACAGCACAGGCTAAAAGCAACTGTTCTCAGTTACGTGAATGGCCAATATCTCCTTCTTTGAATTCTTACCTCTTACACTCCCTCCCTCCTACTCCTACCATCTCGTAGGTCTCAGTCCTTTGGGATTTTAAAAATCCCAAATGAGATGCAGCTCCTATTGATTAGGCCTCTTTGGACCAACTGCCCGCCCCCCCCCCCCCCCC
>NW_006780020.1:24976-53806 GCF_000442215.2 Lipotes vexillifer
CCCCCACCCCCCACCCCCGCCACCTCATTCTTTAGTTTTTCACCTCTTCGGGGCTGGAAACCACGAGCAGGGGTAGAGCTGTAAATACACAGTTGACATAATTTTGGTCTGGGTTTTAATTACAAGGAGATGTGTAATTCCTTCAGATAAAAATCCAGTTCTATAGAGCATTCCCACATATTCCTCCTACTCCCTCCACATTTCCACCATTTTAACATCTTGCATTGGTTTCGGGCAACTGGTAAAACTGCATAAACCAATACTGATACATTATTATCAACTAAACTCCATTGGAGTTCGCTCTTGGTGTCACACTGTTTTATGGATTTTACCAAGTGCGTAATGTCACCTAACCACCATCCCATTAACATACAGAATATTTTCGCTGCTCTAAACATCCCTTTTGCTCCACCTGTTCAGCCCTCTTTTCCTATCCCTGAACTCCTGGCAACTCTAGATCATTTTACTGTCTCTAGACAGTAAATGTGCCTTTTCCATAGTATCATATTGTTGGAATCACACAGTAACTGTATTTTACTTTTTACAGATTTGGCTTCTTTCACTTAGTAATATGCATTTACTTTTTGTATCGCCCTTTCTTTTTGTGGCCCAATAGCTCATTTATTTTTAATCACTGAATAATGTCCCATTGGGTGGATGTACCACAGTTTGTTTATCCATTCAGCTACTGGAGGCCATTTTGCTTGATTCCAGATTGTAACAACTATGAATAAAGCTGCTGTAAACATTTGTGTGCAGCTTCTTGTGTGGACACACCTTTTCAACTCATGTAGATAAACGCCTAATTCAACTGCTGGATCGTACGGTGAGAGTATGCTTAGCTTTCTAAAAATCTCGTCTGTCTTCCATAGTTGGCCAATACCATTTTCCATGACTACCAGAAATGAATGAGAGTTACTAAATGACTAGTTTAGCTCTATTACTAGTTTAGTCCATGTGCTATACAAGGTCTCTCCACTCTGCCAGGTTAAAACTCAGGCATCCTACACATTTTTTAATAAAATTCCTAAGGTCTATTCTAGTTACTCACTTGGCTTCCATAATCCATCTAATCCACCACATCTCTGCTCTTTTCTCAGACCTGGACAGTGGCTCTCTGATGGTGCAAAGTTTTCATTCAGGAAATTCTCATCGTGCATAAGCACCTGCAGAGATGAGCGTAATAGCTCTCCCCACAGATCACTAGCCCAATTCAGTTTTCATTATATTGGCATCTTTCTCATGTCCCATAAAGATGATCATGTAATTTGAATTATAACTTACTAATTGTAACTTGTAATATGTCACCTACCTTATCATTCTCAGCAGATAAATTATTCCACCATCCAGAAGTGAAATTTATGGAAAAGCATTTTGAAGACCTATTACACATGTTCAATTATAATATAGTAAATAACTCATCCCTGTTTACCCTGGATGTTCCTGGTTTCACCACTGGAAGTCCCATGTTCCAGGACACCCTTCAGTCCTGAGTAATGAGGGTGGATCTTCCCTCTAAGTTAAACTTACAGTTTTTGAATTTGATAAACAGATATTATGTTTGAAAAGATTTTCTGTATACAAGATGATAATCAATAATTATTCATACAAAATATAAATTTTAAAATACAATAAAATTTTATTAGGACTTACATTCCAGAAGGTACAGTAACCCCTGCGTGGTGTCAGTTACTGACATTGATCACTTACCCATCCCTCCTTCTGACATCGGAGGGCTCTGCACTGTCACCTCTGCTTACACCCACCTACGCACCTTCTCAAGGGAAAACGTATAAATAAGCAATAATATAAATAATAAAAGTGCTTGTATAACCTATCTACTCACTTCTGACATTTTTACTCAGTGTTTTCCTGTGAGAAAATATTTTACCCCTTGTTCAAATTTTCCTTTATGTTCCTTGCTGAATTTTTATTTGTTTTCCTGCATATATGGTCAAAGTTTCTACTTTTTTTTTAATACTGGGACCAGAACAACATACACTTTGAAGTACTTTTAAATTTATATAATTTTAAAATTATATAGTATTTGTATTAATTGAGAATTTGAAAATGTTTATATTCATTCCAATGAATGTTCGGTACAATCTCTAGGCTTCTATGTAAATTGATTCTTTGTTTTAAAATATGCTCATATTTTTTTACTTCTTTTATTGATTTGATGCAAATCCCAGGTTAAAATCTTTTGCAGGAGAGGCCGGCAGCCATCATGTGTGGTCAGATTAAAATGGAAACAGTTCTAGCATTTCGCCTGGAGGAACAATGCTCTTCTCCAGTTTAAAGATACATAACCATTAAGCCATTAAGGAAGTTTCCTGTATTTCTTCATTTCTATATTTATTTTTATAAAGGCAGAAATGGTGATAGAATTTAAGTGGCAGCTTCTAAAGCATTTATTGAAAATGGAAAGTGTGTTTTTCTACGCAAATCTTATGCATTGAGAAAGGAGCCAAAAAAAAGGTGGTTTTTGAAACAAATTCATTCACTTTGCCCTCATGACTGATCCTCCCTTTTATTTCTCTTTGACTTATTATAAAGCTTAACATTTACTGATTCTCACGTTTGATTCCCAACTCCTGCTATACAGCCTTCACCTTCCATTTCTAGAATCTTCCCGGGAACTGAAAGCCCTGAGGCCAGTGCCTTGGTTGAATGATAAGAAAACGGGGACTGTTGTCTCCTTTTTGCCCTCATGAACCGTAGCATAGTTCTCCTGATCTAGTTAAAGAACCACACATCTGCAATCCTGGCAGCCCAGAGATCAGGGATACACGGTACTAAGGACGTGGATCCGCAGTCATCACAGTTCCCTACTTTCCCTCCAGCCAACACTCAGAGTAGCCTCACCCCTGGTTTCCTGTGTCTGCAGGAGGGCCAGTCTTCACAAGGAAGCCTGCCATCTAAGGGCGGGGAGCTTACAAGGAACATGTTAACCCAGAGGTGTGGGTCAGGCCCAGGAGACCAGAATAGTTGGTGAAGGCTTGTGGCCTCAGGAGGACAGGAAGAGGGCCACCAGGAAGGGTTTAAGTACAGACAAGAGAAAGTAGTTATAGCTTTGGGTTCTTAACAGATGAAGACCAGGTACTGGATGAATGGATGACCTATGGTCTATTCCAGTAGTTTTTAACTCCGGTGCTGGGCACGGCCGGTGTCAGCCTCCCTCTGGCCCTTCTATCAATTGCCCTGAAGGATTCTGTGTCCTGAAGATAAAGTTTCTGCCTGTGGAGCAGTGATGAGGGTGAGAAATGGTCCAGCCACCCTCAAAGCCACAAGTCCTTGAAAAGTCTTCAGGTCCTCAGGTGGTGGTGGCATAGTTAGGAGCAAGGTCACCCTTGATGTAATGTTAGACACAGGCAACCAACGTTTATAGTCTGACAGTGGGAGGACAGGGGATGGCTGAGTCTCTAGACCTCCAGGGTCTGGAACTCTGTGTCAAGATCATCCCATGTCTGGTCCTAATGACCAGCTTTTTTGTAGGACAGGGTCTAAGTGACCCTCAGGAACCATCCATTGGCCAACCTGAAGCCAGAGTTTCCGTCTCAGATGGCACTGAGTCAAGACCTCCCCAGTCCACATGTTCAGGACTCTTGCCTTGATGCTTTTCTTGCCAGGCCATAGCAAGCTTTTCTTGTTCATTTATATGTTGCTCTTCTTCTGCTATAAATGAACTTGTTTTTGAGATCTCACTCCAACATCATGGATGGATGTGTCCGCAGAGCCTAGAAAGAAACAGAAACCTAAAAGATATAAAAAATAGGGAGAGGTGAGATTTGGGGTCCCTGCTCACTTTGTCCACAGCCCAACCCACTTGAGGATGGATGGATAGATAGAGTTGCATCCCATTGGCTCTGTCTCTCAAGAGAACCGTAAATCATACACAGCCCTTTACCCAAATCTCTGTCCTACTCTCTGCTTTTTCTGGCCCTTTGCAGGGTTCTATTCTGTGGAGCAATCTGTGATAAATGGTGGCCCAAGGGAAGCCTGTACTCTGTTCCCACAAAGACCTTGAGAGGTCACAGTCACAAGGAAGTGAAGGTCAGGGAACAAGATTTCCCCCTGTGCATAATTGCCCACTCCACATAACCCCACAAGACCAGGCTATCAGCACTCCGTTTGTTGCAGGGCATCTTCACACTCTTTCTGGGACAAGCCAGTGCAGCTGTTGAGAAAATCTATAATTTGGAGGGGGGGGTCTTTGGATTTTCTAATCAGGATTCACCATTGTAGGTTCCATTTCTAAGCCTTGGAAATACTGCCGGGAACCCTGAAATCACACTGGTGCCCTCTTCTCTTTAGAGCCTCTGGGTCATAATTCTCATCAACAGGTTGCAGTTCCCACAGTCGTCCTTGGGGGTGAGAAACCCGTCACGCCAGGTGCACACTGCAGGTGAAGCACAGAGAACACCCAGCAGCACGCACCCCAACCTGCTGCACCCACACTCTGCCGCCCTCTCCCACCTGGTCTGGGACTCTTTCCTTGAGTCCAAAGTGTCTGTATGATTGGGAGGTGTCTCTTCCAGGCTCTCTGGATAGTGGAGCCAGGGCTGGCTCAAGTTAAGAGCACTGTTCAGTGGACATTTGAGGTCATGAAGGGAAGACAGCACTGACCATTCTTGTCACTACTCTGTGTACCTCATCCCAGGCACTCTACCCACCAGGTTGATCAGGTGGGTACTTTGTGTCCACGCTACAGACAATGACACTGACACACTGGGAAATTCAGAAGCAGGTCCATGATACATGTCTAGTATTTGAAAGATCCAGGTGTTCCAAGTGAAAAACAAGTTCTCTTTAAATTCCCTCTCTTGATGGGTGAGTCTTGAGAATGGGGAGCAGGGGAGGAGCAGGAGTCTGGGAATAGGAAGAGAACATTCTGGGAGCATCTGATCCTAGACTACGCTGAATTAGTGGTGACGGTGATCACAGCAGCTGGTCTGGGCCGCACACTGCAATGAGTTCATATCTGTGACTTCATTTAATCCTCTCCCAACCCTATGAAGCAGACAATGTCCTGATCTCCCTTTCACAGGTGAGGACTTAAAGATTAAGGCCTTTTTGGAGCTAGGAAGTGAACCTGGGGAGTCAAGGGGATAGGACCTGTGGGCCAAGGTCTCTTCTGACCCTGATGTGGCCACAACCTGAGGGTCTCTGGCCCAGGACTGAGGGATGTCTGAGAGGTTCTGTCTGTGCAGTTCTGAGGGCCCACCCAATGCTGGGGGAGGTGGAAGAAACTTCCAGGCTTCCTTTGTGAGCAGAGCAGAGCAGTGGGGAGGTTTTTGTCTCACTTCCCCATGGTCTGGAGCACTGTGAAAGCCTTTGAGTTGCCGTGATATGTAGCACAGTAATAGTCGGCCTCGTCCTCAGGCTGGAGTCCAGAGATGAGCAAAGTTCCAGCATTAGTTGATGCATCATTGGATCCAGACAATCTGCTGGGGACTCCAGAGCCCTGGTGCTTGTCTGAATCTGAGTGGAAAGTAAGAAGATACCTGGGAGGGTTCCCTGGCTTCTGCTGGTACCAACGTATCCAGAAATTACCAACATTGAAGCCACTGTTCAGGGTGCAGGTGAGTCTGGCTGATGCTCCCAGATATGAGGAGAGGGAGGATGGCTGAGTCAGCACAGGCTGGGAGAGGGCACCTGCAAACATAGACACATATGGGTGCTGGGGCCGGGACTACAGTTGAGTTGCCTGAGATTCTGAGCCAGAGAGGCTAACATAGACTATGGGGCTGCTCTGTGTCTCTGAGGAATGTCCCCACCTGTGCAGTGAGACAGGAGCATGAGGAGGAGAGGAGTCCAGGCCATGGTGAACGCAGCCCTCCTGAGACACCTGAACTGGAGCTGGGCTGCCCAGACATCTCTTATCTCCTTCAGTGGCCTCAGGGAGGAGGCGCTACTCATGTAAATTTGTTTCCCACACCGGAGACCTCTGTTCCACCCTGAGGACCAGCTGAGGTCTGCACTTGGTTCTTTAGACAGAGGGGCTGATGGGTGAGACTCAGAGCCTGCCCCATGGGAGTGACTAGGGAGGAAGCAGCTGCTGGGACCTGACACAGACCATTGAGCAGGAGACCCTGCCCAGCCCAGAGAGGACACAGCAGCTGAGTCTCCACCAGCAAACAGCCCCAGCCCTGGAGAGTGTGAGGGATTACACAGCAGAGGGCACCCACTGTGCAGACCTGGGGAAATCCCACAGCGCCCCCTACTGCGCAATGAATTCAAACTTCACTTTGTGGAAATTATGTTAACGGCGCGTCGGTCTGAAAGCCTGGTCACTGTCATTCCGGAAATATCTGTGGACCACACCCTGTAGTGTCCATTGATAATTGATATTAAGAAACATCCTTCTCAACTGAGTTCTTTCTAGATTTTAAGGTGAAAGAAATATGACCACCATACCAGGTGACGAAGGCTGCAGCGAGGTGGGAAAGCAGACGGCTTTGGGAACAAAGACTTGAGCAGCTCATTCAAGAGAGCAACAGGAAGGAGGTGACTGGTCATCTGGGTCGGAATGGACTGGAGAGTAGTGGTCTTGTTTGTGGAGCAACAAAGCAAGCAACACTTCTAGAGAAGGGCAGGGTTCTCAGAAGGTATAGCAGAGTGTTCAAATATTCAGAGACACCAAATAGTGTAGGGTATTGGGAAATGGCAAAACGTCTCATATTTCTGGGTCTGACATTTTTTGGATGCTTTTGTTGTCAGGCCACAGCATGTTTCTTTGTTGCTCTTTCTCTGCTACAGAAGATGTTCTTCCCAACATTCCTACACTGTGCTGACTGTGAGTGAGTCAGCACAGTCTGGACAAAGGACCCTAAAAGATCAGCATCATGGCTACTTCTCACTTAGAAAAATGGTTCCATCCATTCCAGAAATATTTATGAAAAGAATGGAACAAGCCAGTAGTGTGCCAGATGTGAGGGAGTTGAAAGAAGGCCGCTGTGGCTGAGACAAGAGACAGAGAGAACAGAGAGGTGAAGATGTTCCCAGGGGCAACACCAGCCTTTGTCAACAGAAGATACTAATGTTCTTCATCAGTTCACTTCGTGAGGCCCCCGGATGTTCACGAGGTGAAACTCACCATTGTCTTTGTGGTAAGATTGCCAACACCAGAGGCTCTCTCTTCCTTCCTCTTCCTTTGCTCTCCTGGCTTGAAGAGGGTCTTCAATGCCATATTGGCTGATGAGCTCTAAAGTGTTGTTTTTTCCTCCTATTATGGACATATTCCATCAAAATCCAGGACTTGACTCTCTCCTGATTAGGTAGACAAAAAGATGAGAGTCTCTTCTAAAATCTAGTTTGGGAGGTTCACTTCACTCCCTAGCTCAACTGAATTCGGACCTGCTATATATATTTTTTTTTCATCTTTACCATTGGGTGACCCCTCTTGTTAAAGCAACATCTCTATCTTTTAGTTAAGGGGCAGAAATGTACACAGATTCTTCTTATTATTCAAAGGAATACATAAGATGACTGTCTACATAAATCTTTACATCTGATAAAGGTGGGGGAGTGAAAAATAAAGATAATAAAGAGGGTCAGGTACCTTGTTTTAAGGAATTCAATACTGAAATATCAAAGTGTGGAAGAGGCCCGTGTCCTTCGATTATCTTATAGTCAAAGATTTACCCAAAGGGGCTTCCCTGGTGGCGCAGTGGTTGAGAGTCCGCCTGCCGATGCAGGGGACACAGGTTCGTGCCCCGGTCCGGGAAGATCCCACATGCCGCAGAGCGGCTGGGCCCATGAGCCATGGCCGCTGAGCCTGCGCGTCCGGAGCCTGTGCTCCGCAACGGGAGAGGCCCCAACAGTGAGAAGCCTGCGTACCGCAAAAAAAAAAAAAAGATTTACTCAAAGAAGCTTGACAAGGCATAATGGTTGTGCATAATTCATATGGGACATTTATAATGAAGCCATGGGCTATAAGAAAAAGCCATTAGGCAATCCATTGACATCATATGCAGCGAGGGAGTCCAGTGTGGTCTCATCACATTTCACTAACAGTAGACATTAAGGCTTAACCCCACCAATGCCTACACCCTCTCCACATCGCCATGTCCATCTCTTAATGTATTCATTATCTATTTCCTCACATCAAATTTCTCCAAAATTAGAAGCTAAGAACAACAACATGTATGATTCCACAGTTTCTGAGAATCAGGGAGTTGGCAACAGCCTGGAAGGGCGTTTCTGGCTCAAGTTCGTTCGTTAGGTTACAGTCAAGATTTTGACCAGGTGATGGTCATAGAAAGGCTTGACTGGGGCTGGTGGACCAGCTTCCAGTTTGGCTGAGTCACAAGGCTGGTTGCACAAGGTCTCAGACCCTTGACACGTGAACCTCCCCATAGGGCTCCTTGAGAGTCTTCACAGCATGGCAACTGCCTTCCCCAGAGTGAGTGATCTAAGACAGCACAATGGAAGTCCTTTATGATGTAGCGTTGAAAGTCATACACGGTCATTTCCTCAATATTCCATTAGTTTCACAGGTCATCTCTAATCAGTATGTACGAGGGCAAGAATACCAGGAGTCAGTGACCATTAAGAGCATCTTGGAGATCGGCTACCAACACCAGATCAGTCCACACAAGACACAAATCTGGGATCTTAAAGGCCCCACATTGACACAGGGTGGAGCATACCCTAAAGGCCAGCAGGAGCATTAGAAATCTCACCTGTCCCCCATAGGATACTTGCCAGGATGGTCGGGAGCCTTTTCAGTCTGCATATCCAGATCTCTCTTTTACTCTTTTTATTATTGTCACTCCCTGGTTAAAATTCATGCACATAAAAAATGACACCCGGGCTTCCCTGGTGGCACAGTGGTTGAGAGTCCACCTGCCGATGCAGGGGACACGGGTTCGTGCCCCGGTCTGGGAAGATCCCACGTGCCGTGGAGCGGCTGGGCCCGTGAGCCATGGCCGCTGAGCCTGCGCATCCGGAGCCTGTGCTCTGCAGCGGGAGAGGCCACGGCAGTGAGAGGCCCGCGTACCGCAAAAAAAACCATGATACCCTAGAGTTGTATCCAAAAGAACCATGGCTCACAGCACACAGAAGAGTTTTCACAAGAATACTTTTTACTAAATGGGCTGCCTGTCTCCCTGAGTGACAAGTGAATTGTTCAAGTCAGCACTGTCCAGTAGAACTTCCTGCCATGGTAGAAATGTTCTATACCTGCACTCTCAAAAATGGTAGCCATGAGGCACATGCAACCATTGAGCAGTTGAAGTGCAGCAAGTGTGACTGAGAAATAGAATTTAAATTTTTACTTAATTTTAATTAACTTAAATTGAAATATAAATACCCACATTCTGCTAGTGGAGACTATATGTACTGAACATATAGTCCAGTGGAAGTCCAAGGACCAAAATTTGAAGAGAACCGAATAGAACCAGAGCCAAAATTTGAACCTAAACACTCTGGTAAAAGAAAGGACATTATTTTTTCTTTTTTTTTTTTGCAGTACGTGGACCTCCCACTGCTGTGGCCTCTCCCGTTGCAGAGCACAGCCTCCAGATGCGTAGGCTTAGCGGCCATGGCTCACGGGCCCAGCCGCTCTGGTGAGCCCAGCCGCTCCGTGGCATGTGGGATCCTCGCGGACCAGGGCACGAACCCGCGTCCCCTGCAGTGGCAGGCTGACTGTCAACCACTGTGCCACCAGGGAAGCCCAAAGAAAGGACATTTTAATACACCCATCTTTGCTGCTGTCCTCGTCTGTTTCCTCATACCCATCTTAAAATGTAAACTGTTAAGAGTACTGGACCTTTTCATGTCTTCATCTTTGTATCCCATGCGTGAAAAATGCTCCCTGTGGGAATAAATGAAGAGAGATTTTCATGTGCTTTGTAAAAAGTTTTAAAATATTAATCACACACCTAATCTGGCCAAAAATCACACTCCAGTTGGAAGGAGATTCCATATGATTGGGTCATAGGTTCTCTGATCTCATGATGCTTAGAATGTTATTCATCCATCAAAACAATCATTTGAGTTATTGTTTTGCCTAAGTTGGGAAAACAGAAGCATAGGGCGATGATACATCCATACATCCAGCTGATGGTATAAACAGGATTCAAAGCCAAAGCCTTCCTAATAGCTGAGATCATGCTCTTTTAAAACCTGTAGTTCTCAAACTGGGGTGACTTTGCCCTCCTATGGGACATTTGAAAATGGCTGGAGGCTTTTTGTGTGTCACAATATGGAGAGTAGGTTGTTACTCGCATCTGATGTGTGGGGCCCAAGGATGCTTCTAAATGTCCTCAATACACAGAACAGCCCCTCCACAAGGAATACCGAGGTTCAGAAACCCTGATTTGAACTAAATCTCCTCCATGCAGTGATTGCAAAGGATTATGAGATCATCTATCAAGACATGAGAGGAAAAAATTATAATTTGGAAAGAAAAGAGAGGAACTCATGAAAATTCCAGCTTGAGCCTTCAAGAAGAGCACAGGGAAAAACTCAGCCCTCCCTGGTGGGGATGGGTCAAGGGCAGACCCAGGACAGGGAGGCTCTAGGGAATTTTGATCTCACTTCTCCATGGGTCTGGAGCGCTGTGTCCTTGTTGCTGTCATAACCAGACTGACAGTAGTAGTTGGCCTTGTCCTCAGGCTGCAGCCCAGAGATGGTCAGGTAGGCAACACTGGAGGAAGTGTCAATGGAGCCAAAGAAATGACTGGGAACTCCGGAGGGTCTTTGGTCATCCTTGTAGATTACGGTGGTGGGTGCACTGCCCGGGTGCTGTGCACATAGTAACTCCCAATGTTACCACTGCTGCGGGTGCAAGAGATAGTGACCTTCTGCTCCAGAGACCCCGACACAGAGCGGGGCTGAGTCAACACCACCTCTGCCCAAGACCCAGTGAGGATAGGACAGATCCCATTCCTAGGGAGGGGGGAGAGGTCATCCTCCCAGGTGACAAACAGGAGCCCTCCCAGAATTCCCTGCAGGCGTCCACCTGTGCAGTGAGCGAAGAGAGTGAGGAGGAGAAGAGCCCAGGCCATGGTGAAGACACCCCCAGGCTCTGCTTTCTGAGCCTCACAGCCAGGCCTGAGCCCACCAACCCTTCTTATATGTTACCCTGTTCCTGAGGGTAGGAGGTCTCCATGCAAATATTCCCCTTTCTGGAGGCTGTTCAAATCCCTCCTTCAACCTTAGCCTTGGCTCCACTTGATAAGAAGAGAGACTGTAGGAGGGAGGTGTTATTCACCCCAGTGAGGTCACAGGAACACCTGCAAGAGGGGAGGGAATCAGCTGAGAAACTGGAGAGCATCAAGCAGGTGCATAGGACACAGCGCCCTCTGGTGGATGCAGGACACATGCCGACCCTGGGCAGGTGCTGTTGCTCAGGACTCCTGCCTTCCCCAATCTGCACCCCTCACAATTCCAGCGGTCAGTCCAGGGTGTGTCTGTGCAGCGTGCTATGATCAAAATACATTTAAACCTTCACATCTCTCTAGATGCACCAAGGGCCACTACTCTGGTCCAGACATTTAGAGTCACTTTGTGTTAAAGGAGGTGATAAATATCACCAGAATGAGCTCTGTTTGGAAGGAAATGGAAGCAAGGACACTCCCCTCTCCAGGAGGGACCATGCGGGGTGAGATTCTGAGCCATTCACTGAAAGGAGCCCAGCTATTCAGGCAAGAAGAACTAGGAATCTTGGAATTGGGACCAGACTTCACCATCAGAAGATGCCAGATGCCTGGAAAGGAGAAGGAATCTGAGGATGCAGTGAGGGGAGGGGCCAGGTGTCAATCAGGGGTCAATTCAATCATAGCCCATAATCAATAAGTGCAATGAAGGTTTCAAATAAGACATTAGAATGGAAAGTCAACAGGACCTGATGAATTTGAAAGAGCTTTGGAGAGAGAATCTACAAAGTTAGTGATCAATTGGATACCTGGGTAGGGTAGAAAGAAGAGTCCATATACATTTTAGTTTCTCATTTTGTGGACCAGTTGGGTATTACTACTTTTATTTTTATGTTGAAGAGTTTAAGCCCAATTTGGGCCTTTCTATTAAGGAAATTATATTATTAGAGTTGGTGATTCTGAAGTAGGATGAGGTTAAATGGTATTTGGAGATTCTATGGCCACTATGTTGTCTTATGAAAACACCTATGACTTCCTTTGGTGGCATGGTCATAGCCAGTGTCACCACAGCTGTGGCTTGTTGCCAATACCCTGAGGGGATGGACATGCTATTCTGCCACACAAGGTGAGTGAAAATGTAGATGGTATTACCTCCTATCAGTGTTCACACACCCTGACTTCCATTACATACTCCATGCCTATGCTTCAGCAGCACCCTTCATCTCTGGCCCAGCTTCTTTTTAAAAAAATTTTGCTAAAAACAAATAATATAAAACTCACTGTCTTAACCATTTTTAAGTGTGCAGTTCAATAGTGTTGGGTATATTGACATTGTTATATGACAGATCTCCAGAAATTTTCATCTTAAAAAACTGAAACTCTATATTCATTAAACAATAATTCTCCATCTCTCTATCCCCTCAACTCCCCCAACTGCAATTCTACTGTTTCTATGAATCTGACTACTTTAAATATTTCATATAAGTAGATTCACACAGTCTTTGTCTTTTTATAACTGCCTAAATCACTAATCATAATATCCTCTACTCATCCACGTTGTAGCATGTGACAGGATTTCCTTTCTTTTTAAGGCTGAATAATATTCTGATGTATGTATATATACCATACTTAGTTTATCATTCATCTGTCAATGGACATTTGGGGTGATTCCATCTCCTCCTTAAAAGGAAGGCTGGAGAGCTCTGTGGGAACCATCTTGTGAAGGAAAACACAAGCAAGGGGAAGAAATTTAGAGTTCTACCAGGTACAAGAAAATTAAAAAGACAAGTGAGAAACAACCCATCTCCCCATCACAAGAAAAGTAACAGGTTATGGGGTAGAGGATAAAAAATAGTAAATCTAACTGGCACATCAAAATCTTTTTTTAAATGGCAGAATAGGAAAACCACTTACTAACTTTTTCAATGAAAATGTATAAAGTCAAATATGTGGAAAATATTGAAAAATGAAAATGAAAAAAATCCTAAAGAGATAACTTCCATTGAAAAAAAAACTAGATGAGATGTATACATCCTTGGAAAATGCAAAGTTGGTCCCATTAAAGATAAAACATCTAAACAGACTACTTTCCTTAGGAAAAAAATAGAGAATGTTGTTTTGGCACTACTCCACAGAAAGACATGAGGCCCACGTAGCTTAATAGAAAACTTCTAACAAATCTTCAAAGATCAGATGATTTCAATTTGTTTGCTTCATAATTTTTTCCAAAGCACTGGAAAAGAGGGAAAATTTCCTAGTTCTCATAGAAAGCTTTATAACACTGCTACTTAAACCTGACAAAGAAATACAAAAAGAGGACAGTTACAGATCAATATCATTAAATATGGATATAAAATTTCTAAGTAAAATCTTAACAAATTGAATGTAATACCAGATTAATAAACTGAAATGCCATTACCAACTGGAATTTATTCCAGAAATGAAAGTTTGGATCAATATTAAGAAATCTTTTAATATAATATGCCATAATAATAGATCAAAAGATAAGATCAGATTGTCTCAATAGATACTGAAAGAGACTTTCACCAAATTTAACAACTTTTCCTAAGAAAAACCAGTTAAGAAAATAAAAACAGACAGATACATTTATAATATGGTAATACGCTCTCTCTTGCACACATGTATAATTTAGTCTTAAAGTCAGCATCTCACTTAATCCTTCCACTAAGATCAGGAAAAGGTAAAGTTGCCCATTACCTCCATTATTATTCAACATTGTTCTGTAACCATGGACAATGCAATTTAAAAAGAGTAATCAGGAATTCCCTGGCGGTCCAGTGGTTAGAAGTTGGCATTTTCACTGCCGTGGCCCGGGTTCAATCCCTGGTCAGGGTAACTAAGATCCTGCAAGCCGCATGGCACGGCCAAAAAAAAAGATTAGGTCTAAGCTTTGATGGGACCACACAAGTAGACATTTCTAAAGACCCAAATACTTTAGTTCTTCAGGTGCTGGTGGCAGAAGTGACAGCAGAAATATCCCCAGTGAGCTAGTGTTGGTCACATGTTGTGATAGGGAAGTAAATGACTGAGCAAAGGGTGCAGAGGGGATGCCTTGGCCCACTTTCCCAAGGCCAAGATCGTAGTGCAAGGCTATTATTCCAGGTCTGCAGTAGTAATCAGTCTTTCCCCTCAGGCCATAGTCCAGGGAACAACAAACATCAATCACATTTACAGCGCTTCAGAATGACAGCTGTTGATGCAAGGCTGCATCAAAATTGCTTACATTTCTAAGGCTTCCATTGCAGAAGGTGGTGACCTTCTAACCAAGTGACCAATATACTGAGACAGAGGTGTGTGAGTCTAGTAACAGAGGACTGCTTCTTATAGACCAGAGGATAAAGGTAGAACCCGTCTGACCCCGGGGAGCCCCTTCACCTAAACCCCTGGAAAATGCCCCATTTATAAAAGGCTGAGGGGAAAATGCTCTGGGGCACGTTGGAAACGCCTCAGAGCTCTGTCTCCAGAAGGTCCATGGTGGGTATTATGCCCACAAGCTGTGTTTGCTTCTCTAGCCAGACTCTCCTAGGAACAGACTTACTCTATCCACCTTCTGGATCCTCACTGTCTATCAGTCCTTCCTGGACCAGATTTGGGCAAAGACTCTAGAAGAAAAGGATCTGACTCAAATCTGAAGCAATGGGAGAGCCAGACCTAGGATCTCATAGGGTGATAAGGAGGCATCACAGGTGAAGAAAAGTCACACATTAGTGAGAACACAGTTTACCCAAATACTCTCGAGCAAGCTGAGTGGTTTATCAGCTGTCTAGCACACCTGCGCTCTCTGGACATCACAAGCGCCCCCTGCTGGCCACAGGGGCTACATCCTCTGGTCACTGTGATAACACTTAGCACATGTTCTTTTTGTACTGTAATTTTTTCCTGGTGTCATTACCTCAGATAACAGAGTGAGTAGATGTCTCAGAAGATCCGCCACTGGAACAGTGATGCTTTCACATCTGGATTTTTATTTCGTTGGAAAAATATCAATTTTTTTAAATGTCAGTCTCTGTCAACTGTACCCCTACAGCTCCAACTTTGCCTGCTGTTTCCAGACACTGCACACATATGTGAAAGGGCAGTTAAAGGGTGCAACAGGAGCACACACATGGGAAATTACCCTTTATGCATGTTGAGGAGCAGAGGGAAGTTGGGCCAAAGAAGCCTCAAAAAAGTCTGATGCATAAGTTTGGATCTGTAGGATGTCAAGCGGTATCCATGGCAGAAAGGAAGAAAGATCCCCAGAATCAGATATCAGGGCATGTGCCAAGGGCAGAAGAAGAAGGCAGGCTGGTGGCTGATGACCCGAGCATGTGAATCTAGCATCTCCAATTGGAATAGAAAAGAAAAATCTGGAAATAAATATATTCCCTTAGTTAAACCTTGTAATCTTTTTTACCAATTTTTACTGTGTGTGAATGTATATATCTTTAAGTTGTCACAAATATATTCACAATGATAAATATACATTTACCGATTGTGTAGGTCCAGTCATTTTAACTCATTTCTTTTTTTCTATCTCATATTATTTTTAATGCTCCTGAATAGCACACGCTATTGTCAGTTGGAACCCAGCCCTTGTCTTTTCATGGGCCAGTTAAACAGTGCTCTGTGAGTTCCCCCAGGTGCTGGGTGAGGCTGGGGAAGCTCAGGGTTTGTGTCTGCAGCACTGTGTGAGCTCTGAGGCTGCTGTCCCACACTGAGCAGTAATAATCGGCCTCCTCCTCAGGTTGGAGCCCAGAGATGGTCAGGAAGGCCACCTGCCTGATATGCAGCCCAAGAACCACTCTGAGACCCCTATTATATTATACTATACTATACTATAATATAGATCACATATTATAAATTGTATATTATATATAATATGATATGGTATAATATAAATTATATATTGTATTATATATATAATATTATATAAAAATGATGCCTTTGGGGATCCAAAGAAATAAAATTCTGAACCACAGAAGACCACAGAACCAAGCTAACTATTTTAGAACCAGTAAATCTCAAGAAAAATTGAGTAGGTCTCCCAGAATTCTGCTGAATAATTCATAGATCATCACCTATGACTCCACTGATACCCCTCCCAGGGGGACACAGCTGCAAAGTCCCCCATGGTGAGCAAAAGTCTCCTGCCCTCAAGCTTGGGGTTCATCCTCCAGGGAGCAGCCGAGAGCAGACTACCCACGATTAGTCCCACAGTACCCCCTGCTGGTTCAAGTTGAACTCCCTCTCTTCCAAAGACCTGATTGATTAATCCTGGGGCTTTTCTTGTTCTAACTGCGTTACAAGAGTTTGCAGCGCACATCGTTTTCATGACACCTACCTGTCACACGCTATCCTAGCCTTAATGTTACAATTAACACAGCCCCTTACCATATGGCTCTTTATATCTGGGTCTCCTGGAGAAGGTAGAACTTCTTGTAATTCTAAACGGATAGCAGAAAGGACATTGTAAGGAGAAGAAATAGAAGGCATAAAACCTCTGCATCATTTAAGGTCAAGGGACATCCAGGAGGTGGCAGAAGTCTGATGTGTGTGCCAACTGCCGAAGGTGGTGAGGTGGGGAAAGCCTAGGCAGATGAGGAAAGGAACAAGAGGCTTGTGGTGGGGGAGGGGAGGGGTGCTTTATATGACAGGTAGCAGACAGAAGGCATTGTGACTTCAGCAGGGAGATGAGGACACAGGAGGTGGATGGAACCATTCCCATGGACTAACCCAGAATCATATATATGCAAAAACAGTTTTCACACCAACTCTTCTCTATAGATTTCCCAGAGAAGGCAGTAGAGCTTGTTCCTCTTCTGGAGTAATAAACTAATAAAGTTACTTTACCAATTTTTCCAGACTGGTCAATATTCAGGAATTGTATACCCACAGGTCTCTGAGGTGTCCTCGTGCCCAGATTCCCTCCTCCTCCTTCTCCCTGTCCCTGGGCATGAGATGAGAGTATGTGAGTGCAGCTGCTGGAACTAGAGAAGCTGAAGCCACATAGCCTAGCAGAGCAAGGGCTTCAGAAGGCAGGGATGCAGCACCTTGAGCCTCCATCCTGCCCACAGGATGAGGTAGGAGCTCAGAGGGTCAAAACTCCAGGCCTATAGGTGGAAGACAATGTGATGCTCAACAGAAACTTCTTACTCAGAAAGAAAAATGATCCAAAGGAGACCTGCTGCTTGATGGGTTTATTTATTTGGTAAAGGCAAGTTATAAATATGTGTCCTTTTGTGGGAGCTAACCAAGTCCTTTCTCTCGTGCAGATTTCCTCATGCTTTATGAGGGTCTTGGGCTCAGGTTCACAGAGCTCTCTAAAAAGTGACTTTTTCTTGCCTTATTCTGTTGCGGTCCGGGAGCCACACGCCTGGAGTCGAGTTCCCCGGTAAATGCGACCCGTGTCCCAACCAAGGACACCCGAGAATCACCAACATCAAGTAGAAAGATTAGCAAAGGATTTATACAAGTACAAGTATAGAAGCTTACACAAACTGTCCTGACAGGGTCCCACTCGGAGAGAAGTGAGTGAGACCCCGACTAACAGTCGGGCGAGGCTTTTATACCCTTCACAGGGCGGGAAGTTCCCAAGGCGGGAGGGAGCTGTTTAATTTTGAATCAGCCAATCAGGAACCCGGTTCTTCCTGCCCCAAGCAAGCAAGCAAAGCAACTTTCTTACAGAAGTCAAAATGTGCTGTTAGCCTTGAAGCTGTTCTTCCGTTTCTTTCGTCACAATTCTAAGGTCGATCTTTAAATTTTTTTCCTAGTGAGATACAGCTGTGCTGCAAACTTCTTTTATGTTAAATTAAGGTTTAGTTAACTTAGCTCTACTCCTATTTTCCTGTATTGGGACCCATTCGATTTTCCTCTCGGCTCCTATTGAGGCTCTTATTTCATCAATTTTACTTCTTGTCCTGCATTTAAATGGTCAGAAATGCACACAGATGTTGCTTGCAGAGCAGAGGAAAGGACAGATGTGCACGAATGCCTTACACAGGATAGGATCTCTGGGAGAGTGTGGGAGGGAGCAGTAATGACCTGATGAGATGTCTCAGTCTACAGAACTCCATTATAAACATAAGATGACCAGGAAAATGGTGGACTAGGACATTCCAAGATTTCATTCACCAACAGAAAGATCGAAAAACCAACCAGAACATTGTGGAAAAAATGGAAAACAGTCAAAGGTTGACAACAATCAAGCAAATGTTCAACAAAGAAAAAGACATCTTCAAAATGGTATGGGAGTTCATGAGGTGACATCAGCAAGATGGTGGAATAGGAGGTTCCTGGCTAGTATTCCTCCTCAGAAACAATAATTTGGTATCCTTCCGTGGGCAAAAGTGCCTTTGGGAATTGTGTGAATCCCTGATGGAGTCCAAGACCAAGGAGGGAAATTTTTAGAAGATGAGCCCACGCCCAGGTGGCTGACTCACTGATTGGAGTCCCATCTACAGACGTGAAAACAGATGCAGAAAAAGCATTTAACAAAATTCAACACCTTTTAATGATTAAAACTCTCAACAACTCTCAACTCTCATACTTCTCAGGTATGGAAGAAACTTACCTCAATGCAATAAAGGCCATATCTGACAAGCCCACAGCTAACATCATACTCAATGGTGAAAACCTGAAAGCTTTTCTTCTGAGATCAGGAATCAAACAAGGCTGCCCATTCTCACCACTCCTATTTAACATAGTACCGATAGTCCTAGCCAGAACAATTAGGCAAGAAATCCTAAAATTTAGAAAATCCTAAAGACTCCACACACACAAAAAAAATACTGTTCAAACTAATAAACAAATTCAGTAAAGTTGAGGATACAAAATCAACACACAAAAATCAGTTGCATTTCTATACACTAACAATGAACTATCTGAAAAAGAAATAAATGAAAGTCTCATTTATAATAGCATCAAAAAGAATAAAATACTTAGGAATAAATTTGAATTTAACCCAGGAAGTGACAAATCTGTATACTGAAAACTATAAAACTTTGATGAAAGAAACTGAAGAAGATATAAATAAATGGGATGATATCCCATGTTCATGGACTGGAAGAATTAATATTGTCAAAATATCCACACTACCTAAAGCAATCTGTAGATTCAATGAAATCCCCATTAAAACACCAATGATATTTTTTCACAGATATAGGGGGAAAATCCTGCCACAAAAGTTTCCAAATAGACAGGGGCTTCCCTGGTGGTGCACTGGTTAAGAATCTGCCTGCCAATGCAGGGGACATGGGTTCGAGCCCTGGTCCAGGAAGATCCCACATGGCATGGAGCAACTAAGCCTGTGTGCCACAACTACTGAGTCCGTGTGCCACAATTACTGAAGCCCATGCACCTAGAGCCCATGCTCTGCAACAAGAGAAGCCACCACAATGAGAAGCCCGGGCACCGCAAAAAAGAGTAACCCCCAGTCGCCACAACTAGAGAAAAGCCCGCATGCAGCAACAAAGACACAACACAGCCAAAAATAAAATAAATGAATCTTTAAAAAAAAGTTTCCAAATAGACAGACAAATCTTGAGAAAAAAGAACAAAACCAGAGGCATCACACTTTAGGATTTCAAACTAAATTACAAAGTATAGTAATCAAAATAGTATAATTCTGGGATAAAAAGAGACACATCAACCAATGGAAAAGAATCAAGAGCCCAGAAATAAACCCGAGAAAATGGTCAGTTAATCTTTGACAAAGATGCCAAGAACACACAATGAAAAAGGATAGTCTCTTCAATAAATGGTGCTGGGAAAAGTGTATACCATATGCAAAAGAATTAAATTGAATCCCTATCTTACAACATGCAAAAAATTAACTTGAAATGGATTGAAGACTTAAATGTAAGACCTGAAACTGTAAATTCCTAGAAGAAAATATAGGGGAAAATCTCCTCGACCTTGGTCTTGGCAGTGACTTTTTTTGGACATGACATCAAAAATCCAGGCAAGAAAAGAAAAACTAGACTGAGACTACATCAAACTAAAAAGTTTCTGCACAGCAAAGAGAACAATCAACAAAATGAAAAGGCAACCTACAGAATAGGAGAAAGTATTTGCAAACCATATATCTGGTAAGGGGTTAATATCTAAAATATACAGAGAACTCTTCAACTCAAAAGCAAAAACAAACAACCTGATTTTAACATGGGCAAAGATGGGACTTCCCTGGTGGTCCAGTGGTAAAGAATCCATCTTACAATGCAGGGGATGTGGGTTCAATCCCTGGTCGGAGAATTAAGATCCCACATGCTGCGGAGCAACTAAGCCCGGGTGCCACAACTACTGAGCTCACACACCTCAACTAGAGCCCGTGTGCTGCAAACTACAGAGCCCACGTGCTCTGGAGCCCGTGCGTCACAACTACAGAGCCAATGCACCTTGGAGCCTGCACGCCACAACTAGAGAGAGAAAACCCCCATGCCACAACTAGAGGGAAGCCCGTGCACCACAGGAAAGATCCCACATGCCTCAACGAAGATCCCGCGTGCCGCAACTAAGACCCAACACAGCCAAAAATAAAAATTAAATAAATAAATAATAAATCTTTTAAAAAATAAAATGGGCAAAGGACCTAAATAGAAATTTTTCCAAAGAAGATGTATGAATTGCCAACAGGTATATGAAAAAATGCTCAACATCACTAAACATTAGGGAAATGCAAATCAGAACTAAAATATCAGCTTATACTTGTTAGGATGACTGTTATAAAAAAGACAAGCACTTAACAAGTGTTGGCAAGAATCTGGAGAAAAGGGAACCCCTATGCACCACTGGTGAGAATGTAAATTGATATAGTCATTATGGCAAACAGTATGGACGTTCCTCAAAAAATTAAAAATAGAACTACCATATGATCACGCAAGCCCACATCTGGGTATATATCTGAGTCCTGAGAATCACTATCACATGCTTTTAGGTTGATTCACCCGTTGTCAAAACCTCTGACCCGGGCTTCCCTGGTGGCGCAGTGGTTAAGAGTCCGCCTGCCGATGCTAGGGGACACAGGTTCGTGCCCCGGTCTGGGAAGATCCCACGTGCCGCCGAGCGGCTGGCCCCGTGAGCCATGGTCGCTGAGCCTGCGCGTCCGGAGCCTGTGCTCCGCAATGGGAGAGGCCACAACAGTGAGAGGCCAGCGTTCAGCAAAAAAAAAAAAAAAAAAAAAACCTCTGACCCAGCCCACTCCACAGCCCTGCCCCAACCCTTCAGTATGCAGTGCTCATAGAATCACTTCCCCTTTCCTGCATGGGCCACCACTGTCCTGATGTGTAATATAAAGCTTGATTTATATTACCTGTTCCAAAGAAACATAGAGCTTGGAAACCTAGGAAATGCAAAATTACTTCACCTTCAAGGGATATAATTCCTTGGTCAGGAATCTTATCTGCTCTGTAAGGGACCCTTACCACCTGTCCTCCTAACTCTTTTCTGGACCGTTCACCTCTTTCCTTCCCCCCTTTCTGTCCCCTTTATCTCTCCCTAATCCTCACTCAGCCTGGTCAAATCTTCTTAAAGACCCTGTCTTTCCACTCAGTAACACCCCACTACCCACCTCCAATTTCACCCCATTTCTCATCTCTCACCCCTCCTTCCCACACTCCACCTGGTCCAACATGACTGCTGGAGGGCCAGTGTCTCAGAGCTTCAGAGAAGAGGTTTAAGGGTCCTCCTGGCCAGGAGATGGCTCTGATAATGCTCCCCACCTGCTCAAGCCTGATCATTAACCCAGAGCTCATATGAGAAAACAGCCATCCCTGGGATGGGGAAAACAGTTCCTGCAGCCATGGCCAGCATGTTAAGCCCCAGCACTGTGACTGAGACGCTGGACCCTCCTGAGATATCAGAGTGCAACCAAAATGCTGCCGACATCTCCGTCATTGTTGTATATTTCGTGGTGGTGATGGCTGTTGGGCTGTGGGTATGTAGGAGCTTAGTGGGGTGTTCAGGGTGGGCACACGTCTTGGGGGGCAAAATGTCTGAGAGAGGGAAAAGTGTGATGTGACGAAGCTGAGAGGACATTACCAGCTGTCACAGGTTTCATTGTCCTTCGCTCACAGTCATTTTCTCATGTGTGACATCAGTAATGCTTGCACTGAGCTAATTTATTCTTCTAACAACCCCATCGTGTGAACGGGGCCAGCAGTGAGACTTCAGACTTATTCTGTTCGGCACCTCCAGCACCTGGCATAATGAATAAAGATGTTGTTTTATTACCTCATTTATTTTATGTTCCTTTGCTCACTTTCTAACTTAGTTGAGTTGGATGCTTAATTCATTTACGTTCATTCTTTCTTTCTTTTTTTTTTTTTTTTTTTTTTTTTGCTGTACGCGGGCCTCTCACTGTTGTGGCCTCTCCCGTTGCGGAGCACAGGCTCCGGATGCGCAGGCTCAGTGGCCATGGCTCACGGGCCCCGCCGCTCCACGGCATGTGGGATCCTCCTGGACCAGGGCACGAACCCGTGTCCCCTGCATCGGCAGGCAGACTCTCAACCACTGTGCCACCAGGGAAGCCCCATTCTTTCTTTTAAGTCATGACCTGGAGGCTGCAAATTTCCTTCCAAGCACAGCTTTAGCGATACCTCACATTGTTTTCATCAACGAAAATAAACAAAACAATTAGGACAGAAGTTGAGGAATATGATTTCTTAAAGTTCCTTGGTTTCTATGAAGATGTGATTTTGAAGTCCTTTAAAAATTGGTGCTATATCACAGTTTCCAGGATAATGTTTCTCTTTAGGAGTGCTGGAAAAGGTCACTTCCATCAGCGCCCTGGCCAGAGCATCTGGGGCATCTCGGGGCACCTGCTGACATTTGACCCTTACATGTCTTCCCTTCTGCTCAGGCAATGCTGAGGACTAACCGGGGCACTGCTGGAGGCTTCTTCCTGGCTGATTGAGATGCGACCTGGTGGCCGGTGAGTGGGTCAGAGCTTCCTGGAGATAAATTTCCAGTGTGTGTGTTTGAGGGCAAATCAGCATGGGGAATACTGATCACTTGTGAGGTGCATTGGTTGCCTACTTGCTGGTGTCTCTTTTTCTAAACCCCTGACCTCAGAGCTCTGCCCTGTCGTTCCAGTAAATAATAGTACGTCAACAATTATGAGAACAGATGCAGTGTGGCATTTGGGAAGAGTCAGTCTGGCTCTGCTTCATATTCTCTAATCCTGGTCCTCATCAAAAATCTTCTGCCTTGGCTCCTTATGATCCCCAGCACACTCCTTCCTTGGTCCCAGCCCTGAGCTAATGCTGCTGCCCTCTTGTTTGGATGCGTGTCCCTCTCTGCTTCCCTCCTTCAACACCCAGCTCAAGCCCTGCTTTCTCTGAGAAGCTTCCCCCTGTACAACCACCAGCATGTCTAGTCCTTTGTTCTATGCAGTTATGATGTCAGATATATGATGGCAGATATGTGTTCTATGCAGTTATGATGGTGGTCAAATGGTGATGCCTCTTTGATTCTTGCCCAGTTGGTGTCTTCCTTGCTGGGTTTTGATGTCTGGCTTCCTTAGCAAGAGTGCCATTGCAGCAAAGGGTGCATCTTCTCCTCAGAACCCATACAGTGTCATCAGTGGGTTGGGTACATGGGTATACAGTGGGTGCTCAGCACATGCTTCCTTCACAGATCTGCTGACTAGGTAGTATGAAGGTAAGTGGAGATTAGGAAATGACCTGGCCAGGCGGTTGAAGCAGACTGACTGCAAGCTCAAACTGGGTATTCATCATGGTGTCCAATCAGACAGTGCCTTCTTAGGACTGTTTTTATGAAATATTCAAGGCTCAACCAATCCCATAGCTATAGACAAGCTCAATCCCATCCCCTGTCCCCAAATACCTGAAGAGAAAAGGTGATCTTATAGAGGGCTGAAGAGGAGAAAACAGGAGAAAGAGTATAGCAGGGGTCCCACACTTCAATTCAGTTCTGGCAGGACTAGTGCTCACCCGTGCTCACTCAAGAGATCTCTCTTGATTGTTGAGACTTAAGAACAGTAGACAACATGACAGAAAGGGAGGTGGATGAGAAGAGGGTCTTTAGGGTCAGGAGGATGGAGAGGATTTCCCTCCTACCCAGCTTTGGAGTCCTTGAGGCTGACTGAAGGGTCCGATGGGAGGTCTGGCAGTTCTTGGCCAAGGACAGGCTCGACTCAGAGCATCCAAGTAGATAGATTAATATTCCTCTAAGGAGGGGGTCAGAAAGCTTTTCCAGGGACTTCCCTGGTTGGCGTAGTGCTTGAGAATCCACCTGCCAATGCAGGGGACATGGGTTTGAGCCCTGGTCCGGGAAGATCCCACGTGCCATGGAGCAAGTAAGCCCTGCGCCACAACTACTGAGCCTGCACTCTAGAGCCCGCAAGCCACAGCTACTGAGCCCACGTGCCACAACTACTGAAGGCTGCTCTCCACAACTACTGAAGCCCACGTGCCTAGAGCCCGAGCTCTGCAAAAAGAGAAGCCACCACGATGAGAAGACCGCTCACTGCAACGAAGAGTAGCCCCAGCTCGCTGCAACTAGAGAAAGCCCACACACAGCAACAAAGACCCAACAACGAAGACCCAATGCAGCCAAAAATAAATAAACAAATAAATTTATTTTTAAAAAAATAAAGAAAGTTTTTCCATAAAGTGCTAGATTGTAAGTATTTTAGAGCTCATGGGCCATACAGTGTGCTGCAACAACACAACTACTGTTGTAGCACAGAAGCAGCCTTAGTCAATACGTAAGACCAATGAGTGTGACTGTATTCCAATAAAACTATCTATGGACACTGAGATTTGAATTTCATATAATTTCACATTTCACAAAATATCATTCTTCTTAAGATTTTTAAAAACTATTCAAAAGTATGAAAACATTCTTATCTACCAACCATGCAAAAACTGGTGACTGGCTAAATTTAGGCCATGAGCTCTAGCTCACTGACTCCTGCCCTAAGGAGAAGTGATGGAAACATCTTAACATTCACCTGCTTTCAAGAAGTCTGATCCTAGTCTGTTTTCTTGGATTCCAGCTGAACGCCTCTCTCTTTGCCAGTAATATCGGCAGTGTGCCACTTCGTGGGGCTGACAGGGATAGGAGCGGATTCAGGAATCGCCATTGCAGCATTTGAATGGAATGTAAGTGGCATCATAAGCTTTTTCCTTTAAATCAGAACTCTAGGTATGTTTGTCTGGGAGTCTGTCTGTATAGGACAAACTCCTCTTTGGTTTGATTTCTGTTTCTCCTTTTCTTAACCCATCCCTTGATAAACCTCAGGGCCTTCCCTGTGTGGCCCATTCTGCCTGGGTCATTCCAGTCACATCATTCCCCACCTCTGAGATTTCACTAAAGCAGTTATTCCCACCAGGAATGTCATTTCTATATCATTTAATCCCCACTATCACTTGACCCCCTTGATCATTTTAGCTCTCACTTCTATCTCTCCTCCCTGAGCTATTACACTATATATCCAGTTCTGAATTAGATGCAGGAAATTTAAAAATGTAAAAGTAATGATCCCTTCTTTTGAGAAGCTTACATCCCAGTGAGAGAGACAGATAAACATTCACTACAGTGTAGAAACTACAAAGAGAGAAGTATGCATGCAGTGTTGAGAGACCTCGCACAGAAGGAGCATCCATCCTAGATGGTGGCTGGGACTTGGCACATGTCCAGGGAGCTTCCTGGGGCTGATGCCAGATGGATGAGTAGAAATTGACCAAGAAAGTGATAGCATAGTAAGGAGTGAATGATTTAGAGCTAGTAGATCGAAAATTCAAGACTTGGTGATTAAGTTCCTAATTGTTCTACTGCCATCTCAGCAGTAGAAGCTGTGTCTTCTTAATTAGATCCTAAGTTCCTTAAGTACTAGGGACCATCTCCTCTCGTGTCACTCACACTACCCCATCATCCAGCATTTGACTGAGCACATGCTATAAATATTTCTTGAGTTGACTGAGTTTTTTCAGGTCTAGTCTCTTATCCTTTCTAGTGTTTGCACATGCATATATATGCCTATCAGTCAGAGGGAGATGCTTATGTGGAAGAAAGTTGGATCATAGCAAATGTATAAACAGACCATCCCTGGATAGACTCAGAGAGTGACCTTATGTCATCACAAATAACTGTGCCCCTCCCTTGTTGAAGATTTTGCCCCTAGTTTTACTTTAGTAGTATCAGAGACTCCAGAATGGACCCAAACTCCACACATGCCCTATGGTCCGAGTTTTGTTTTGATAGTGCCATGCACTCCAGAAAGGGGCCAGCCTCCAGAAGTGTGGACAAAATACCCTATGGCCCCAGTGGGTGTGATTAACAGGTTGCTGAGAGCCTGGCTCTTTTAGCCTGTGACCTTGGGCTTCCTTAATCTCTGCGAGGCTTGGGTTCCCCTCCATAAAACAGGAATAACTGTGCTTATCACATCTGCCTCACCTAGTGTTGTAAGAACAGCATGAGTGATATAAGTGAAGGCTCTTTGCAAACATTAATATTCATGTAAGACTATACCATTATCATTATTATATATGGCAAGACTTGGGGGCAGTCACTGGGAATATTCTTCTATCTCTAAATTTCTTTCTCATTGGTTTGAGAAAGAAATTCCTGACATTCAAGAATAATTCCTTTTGGCAAAGATTGTATGACCTTCTAGTGGTCCAGCTGAGCTCTTATCTCTTACTCTTTGTCTACTTTTCACCATACATCTTTTGTCACATCCTAAGCCCCAGGAAATGGTGACCTCTGAATCATGGAAACAGAGGTAAGGGACCCACAGCTGTCTTGGGATCATAACTGGTTGAGTGGGACAGGATCCAAGTAAGCATTTTATTTTCAAACTCAGAGGTCATGAAGTGAAAAATCCCACAAGCCAAACCTCTCTAATTTCCACTCTGTTCTTGGTTTCTTGTAGGCCTTGCTGCTGTTGCTGGTCCTAGGGTGGTCCCCATATACATCAAGGCAGGGGTGAGCATCCACAGGTGTTCTCTGGTGCAGTTTTCTAGCATTCATTTATTCACTCATTCTTTCTGCAAAGTCATGAAACCTGGGTAATATCATTAGTCCCAGGATTTCTGGGCTTACATTTACATAAGACCGCTAAGTGCTGCCGGATCGCTCTTGAAAACGGCTGTGATCCACTGTCCTCTTGCTGATCACTGTTGTGGGGGTTCCCATTTTCCCACATTCTCACCAACACATGGTATTTTCCTTTATTCTGATTTTTGCCATTCTGATGTTTGTAAGGTAGTTTGTTGTTTTTTTTAATGAGGGGTTGGAAATACCATGCTCTGGTGGCTCCCCTTCAACTTCGGTGTTACCAACCAGCTAGGGCACTGCTCTGCCTCTCTGAGCCTAGCTCCCATGCTTATTCCTTCTGCAGCTTGTGCGCAGGCTGAGGGGTGCTATATCCTGGGTTAATTCCTGGGATGACGGTGTCCAGGGGGCAAGCCTTCCGTCTAGTACCTCTGCAGGTCACCATATAATCCCTCTTTGCTTATCCTGAGTCCCTTCTAGTGTCAGGCTTGAACAAGCTCTGCTCTCTTTGGTGTAAGAATACACACCACAGAACTCATGCATGTGTTCTTGGACATAGCTTACCATCTTTGAGGGGGTTCTGCACAGTTTCTGAGCCCCAAGAATTCCCCTTCTTGCTTTTGATAATATTATATAAATGTTTATTTAACATTCTTTATACTGGGGGAGATGAAATCATGAGCTCAAACTACTATGAAGGAACCAGAAAAATGCACCTGATCACATAGCTGATCTCATATTTCAGTAATGATAACCTCAGATTTTTCTCTACATAAGAGTTAATATAACTCTCTTTTCTTCAATAAAGATAATCACGTAAATATACACCTGAATATATATCTGCAATTTGTTGAATTATCAATTTATTATGTAATCCTAATTATGGTTCATTATTTATATTGTTTTTGCTAGACTGCAACATTATTGGTGAAAATAAAAAATATTTGTTGAGTGTCTACCATGCATTTGGTGTTGTGGTAGGTATTTTACATCTACCTTCATATTAAAGCCCCACTTTACAGATGAGAAAACAGAGGTTCAGAGAGATTGTCATTTGCCAAAGGTCACATTTCCAGTAAATGTTGGATCTGGGAACAGATCCCAAGATTGCCTGATTCCAATGCCTGTATGCATTCCAGCCTTGCTGCTTTCCCAAGGGACTGTGCCTTTCTCACTTGTGTCTTCTGAAGGTGCCACACACAGTCACCTGCCCACAGGTGCTTAATAAATGTTGAATGATCTGAATGTGCTGAACCCTGAAAGTGAATCCCTGCTGATGTCTGTCTCTGAAGGTGATGACCATGCCAGAATATATGAGGAAGCGGTTTGGTGGGAAGCGACTCCATATCTACCTCTCCGTTCTCTCCCTGTTCATCTGTGTGGCTTTGAGAATCTCAGTGAGTTCAATGCTCTCCTGACATTTTAGCTTCATGAGGGATGAGATTGCTAAGATCAGAGAGCCTTTAAAGGTCAAGCCATATAGATGTTTTAAAACTACATGGGGTCTCTCTACCAAGATTTTATGCAAAAAAAAAAAGGAACTTCAGAGACCCTGCATTTGTGGAGTAAAAGAATTACATGTAGGGCTTCCCTGGTGGCACAGTGGTTGAGAGTCCGCGTGCCGATGCAGGGGACACGGGTTCGTGCCCCAGTCCAGGAAGATCCCACATGCCGCGGAGCGGCTGGGCCCGCGAGCCATGGCCGCTGAGCC